>NC_142805.1:54497696-54695196 GCF_049724085.1 Artemia sp. Qi Xiang Cuo | reverse complement strand
CCAAACCCATCTGATGAAAATTTTGAGATAGATATTTTGTTAAAAATAGTTCAAAGGCCGTATAAGAAAAACTCCAGTGTCAATACAACCCCAAGGGACAAGGGGAAGGCATTCTAATTTATGCCCTAAAGGCATGTATGGTTCTTATGACAGGGATGCTTGTATAAACTTCATAGAGGGCTCATTTGATTGGAAATTGAAAGTTCTAGTTCACTTTTTAAGAGTCAAGAGAGTAAAGGGACCCCCCCCCCCAAGCCCTTTTCTCAACACAACCATTACAAATTTTGAGATAGCTTGTTTTTTGAAAATCGTTCAAAAATTAGATAACAAAAACTCTGGTGTCAACACAACCTCCCAGGGCTGGGGGTTAGGCATTGTAAGTGTTGTCCTGGGGGTGTATATGGTTCTTATGAAAGGGATGCTTGTATAAACTTCAGAGAGGGCTCATATGATTGGAAATTAAAAGCTCTAGTTCACTTTTTAAGAGTCAAAAGATATCCAAGGGCAAATAGCCCCTCCCCCCACACCCTCTTTTCCCCAAGCCCATCAGATAAAATTTTTAAAATAGCCATTTCATTAAAAACAGTCCAAAGAAAGACAAAAATAACTCCTGTGTTGACACAAACCCCCAGGGCCCAGAGGCAGGCATTATGAGTAGTGCTCTGGGGGCATATATAGTTCTTATGGAAGGGATGCTTGTATAAACTTCAGAGAGGGCTCATTTGATTGGAAATTGAAAGTTCTTGTTCAATTTTTAAGAGTCAAAAGAGATTGGAGGGCAACTAGCCCCCCCCCCGCACACCCTAAATGCATCATATGAAAATTTTGAGATAAACATTTTGTTAAAAATAGTTCAAAGTTCAGATAATAAAAACTCTGGTGTTAACACAGCCTTCCAGGGCCTGGTAGTAGGCATTGTAAGATATGCCCTGGGGGCATATATGGTTGTTATGGAAGGGATGCTTGTATAAACTTCATAGAGGGTGCATTTGATTGGAAATTGAAAGTTTAATTCACTTTTTAAGAGTCAAAAATGATCAAAGGGCAGCTAGCCTCCCCCCATACTCCATTTATTTTTTCCCTAGAAGCACTTCATACAGAAGGGGTCTTTGTATAAACTTCAAAGGGGGTTTTCGACTGGAAATCAAAAGTTTTGGTGCACTTTTTAAGAGTCAATTGTGATCAGAGGGCAACTAGCCCCCTACCCAAGCCTTTTTTTTCCCCAAATACATCTGATAAAAAATTTGAGGTAGCCATTTTTTTAAAATAGTTCAAAGATCATATAACACAAACTTCTTTATGTATGGCCATTTTGTTAAAAATAGTTCAAAGGTCAAATAAGAAAAACTCCTGTGTTGACACAAACCCCCAGGACCCAGGGAAGGCATTGTAAGTATTGCTCTGGGGGCATATATGGTTCTTATGGAAGGTTTGCTTGTATAAACTTTGGAGAGGGCTCATTTGATTGGAAATCAGAAGTTCTAGTTCACTTTTAAAGAGTCAAAAGATATTGGAGGGCAACTAGGCCCCCTCTCCATGCCTTTTTTCTTCCAACCCATCCAATAAGAACTTTGAGATAGCCATTTTTTTTAAATAGTTGATGAAAACTACAGGGTCAACACAACCCCCAAGGGCCCGGGGGCAGGCTTCATAAGTAATTCTCTGGGGGCATATATAGTTCTTATGGAAGGGATGCTTGTATAAACTTCAGAGAGGGGTCATAATTGGAAATTGAAAGTTCTTGTTCACTTTTTAAGAGTCATAAGAGATTGGAGGGCAATTAGTCCCCCCTCTCCATACCCTTTTTTCCTCTAACCCATCCATTAAGAACTTTGAGAGAGCCATTTTTCTCAAAATGGTTCAAAGATCATATAATAAAAACTCTGGAGTCAACAAAATCCTTCAGGGCCTGGGGTAGGAGTTGTAAGTTATGCCTGGGGGGCATATACAGCTGTTGTGGAAGGGATGCTTATATAAACATCAGAGAGGTCTCATTTGATTGGAAATTGAAAGTTCTTGTTCAGTTTTCAGAGTCAAAAGAGATCAGAGGGCAACTATACCCCAACGCCCCTTTTCCCCCCATGCATCTGGTTAAAATTTTGAGATAGCAATTTTGTTAAAAATAGTTCTAATGTCAGATAAAAAAACTCCAGTGTTGACACAACCACTCAGGGCCCAGGGGCAGGCCTTGCAAGTTATGCCCTGGGGGCATATATGGTTCTTATGGAAGGGATGCTCATATAAACTTCAAAGAGGGCTGATTTGATTTGAATGGAAATTGAAAGTCCTAGTTCAGTTTTTAAGAGTAAGTAGAGATTGGAGGGCCCCTAGCCCCCCCCCAACACCCTGTTTTCCCTAAACTCATCCTATACAAATTTTGAAATAGTAGTTTTTTTTAAAATAGTTCAAAGGTCAGATAACAAACTCCAGTGTCAACACAACCCCCTGGGACCCAGGGAAAGGCATTGTAAGCAATGTCCTGGGGTTGTATATGGTTCTTATGAAAGGGATGCTTGTATAAACTTTAGAGAGGGCTCATTTGAATAGAAATTAAAAGTTCTAGTTCATTTTCTCAGAGTGAAAAAGGATTGGAGGGCAACTAGCCTTTCCTGCCCTATGCCTTTGGGTTTATCAGATGGATAAAGTCATCCGATAAAAATTTTAGGTGACCATTTTGTTAAAATAGTTCAAATATCAGATATTAAAACTCCAGGGTCAACACAACCCCCCAGGGCCCAGGGACAGGCATTGTAAGTTATATTCTGGGGATGTATATGGTTCTTATAGAAGGGATGCTTGTATAAACTTCAGAGAGGGCTCATTTGATTGAAAATAGAAAGTTCTAGTTCACTTTTAGAGAATCAAAAGAGACCAAAGGGCAATAAGCCACCCCCTCCCACGCCCTTTTTCCCCAAGTACTACGTTGTTGGGGCTTTACTGAAAACCAATTTTTTGACACATATTTTCTTTTGTACTTAATATCTAAAATAAACATTGAAATTATAGTAACATTTTGAACTGATAAGCTTTCAGCAATTAATATCATTATACATCAAATATTCAGTTTAATTTATTAGCTCTTTCTAAAGTTGTTCAAGACGAATATAGTTTCACTACAAACAAGAGTTTGGATACTGCCCCCTTCCTTAACGGTAAATAAAACCAAAAGCCTACTACATCATAGGCACTTAACTGAAAACAAATTATATTTCAAATATTTTATTTTCCAGTTCTTACAGGATTGAAAATAAAAATAAATTACAGTGAATTAAATTCTTGAACTGATGGATCTTTCCAAGACTGTTCAAGACGCATATAGTTTTCAGTAAAGCACCAACAATGCAGTAGGTTTTAGACTTTTACAGTGAGAGAAGGAGGCAATGCCCAAACTCTTGTTTGTATTAATTTTTGTTTGTTTCAAGCATGATTTGCATATTCAATTTAAGTTTCCCTTGTTTTAAGATTTATTTATTCATTTACATTAATACCTATTGTATGTTTGTTTGTATTGATTGTTTATTTATTTTCTGTTTGTTTTAAGTTTCATTTATACTTCAGTAGCAAAATATTTCTTTTTTGTTTTAAGCTTGATTTTCATATTCAACCTAAGCATTACTCACTTTAAGATCTATTTATTAATTTATATTATTACTTGTTGTATATTTTTTGCTATGATTGTTTTATTAATTTCGGTTTGTTTTGGATTTCATTTATTCTTTAATAGTAATTCCTGGTTGTTTTGAGTTTGAATTTTAACAGGTATTTGTACCTGCTGAGCTTAAGTTTAAAATGGCCTTTACTTTTCTTTGAAAAAACTTATTTTTGGAAAGTTCTTTTTAATTAATTTTCAAGTTTCAGGTTTTAAAAAAATTCCTTATTCCAAAATTAAACTAAAAAAAAAAGAATCAAATGTTTATCAAAGTATCAAACCTGGTATCAAAGTAACAATATCAAAGTGAAAAAATGGGTTTCTGTCAACCTTGGAGTTTTTATTATGGGATGTTTGAACTATTTTTAACAAAATGGCTATCTAAAATTTTTATTGGTTGGGTTTGGGGAAAAATGGCGTGGGGAGGGGGGGGCTAATTGCCCTGCGTCTCTTTTGCCTCTTTAAAAGTGAACTAGAACTTTTTATTTTCAATCAAATGAGCCCTCTCTGAAGTTTATACAAGCATCCTTTCCATAAGAACCATGTATGCCCCCAGGGCATAACTTGCAACACCTGACCCTGGGCCCTCGGTGGTTGTGTTGACACTGGAGTTTTTTTTATCTGGCATTTGAACTATTTTTAACAAAATGGCTGTTTCAAAACTTTTATCAGATGTATTTGGGTGAAAAGAGGCATGGGGGGATAGTCACAAGCAAGACATACATAAATCCAGCCTTTATCAGACCACACTTGCTTATTCCCATATTTATCCCGTGCTAAGTTCAGAACATCACATCTTCGTTTCATCAGATTCTTGGACACAAAAATACCAGTGCAAGCTAATTTTGACTTTTCTTTAAAAACTTTAGAAGCAAGGTCTTTAGACTTGAATGTTACAACTACAGGAGCAATTGCAATGCTGCCACAAGTTCCCTAGAGTCCCTAAAATTGAGCAAAGGTCCCTATTGGTCCCTTAAATTGATAAAGTCTCTTTTCTTGCTTTGGTTTAAAGCTCTGTATCCTGAAGGCTACCAATACTTGTATACAGTATTCAGTATTAGTATACAATATTCAGTATTAGTATACAGTATTCAGTATTTTTGTTTTGATTGAGATTCTCAATTCAACTCAGTTTTATTGTTATTAATAATAGGTTCAATAAAATATAAAAAATTCACACAAAAAAGATACAACCATTAAGTAAACACTTTAAAATACTAAACACTTTTCCTCTAGGCCATAGCCTGTTGAGGTGACATAAATTGCTGCAATTTACGTGAGTATTCAAATCCATCCACTCCACACTACCAAAAATGAGACCCATCAATCAAAATCAACCAAACCAATGAAAGGAAACAAACCCAAAACAACATAATTCCCTTTAACCTATCTTTAACTACCCTTCAAACCTTACCCTAACCCATTCCCCCTCCCTTCCCCAAGGCTCTTGGATCTGTTTTGACTTATCTAAGAAAGAAAAAACTTTTTGTTACATATGCTATAGCATTACTGTCTGGACAGAGCACACAGACTAGTCACGAAAAGAATGACCCTCTTTGCCTCTGGAGTCAAAAGACTAGGAGGCGGAAAGGTTTGGTTGTTAATTACTTAAAAAAATTCTTTTTTGGGTGTGACTTTTTTGCACACAGACGCAAAAAATAAGAAAATGGCTCAAAGTACAAAATATAAAAGCTGGGGTATTAAAATCAGGTTTCTTGTTTGATTTTGAGCTTACATGCATGTCTTGAACTATTAAACTACCTCCTACCACCCTTTTTTATTTGAATACATTTCTGGTAATAGCCTATATGTTTGTCTACTAACTTCTTTTTTTAAAGTTTAGGGTTTGAAGTTTCATTTTGAATTAGAATGGGAAAGAGCAAATTCCAGGAGACTTGGTTGGAAGAGAAAGATGCAACAGGACACCAAATGAAAGAGTGGTGAAGAGCTATTCTGGGAGGTCTTCCTTTTCTACTGTTCTATCTGCAATACATCGCTTGTCTGCCATAAGGGCTCCTATGCTCTACAGCAGAACACCAGAACTGAAGAACATATGAAGAATGTTACCATAAAGCTAATGCCAAATCAGCTTCATTTCTTGGTAGCATCTTACATGGAGAGTGGTGAACTGGCAAAACTGTCCATGCAGCTAGGTGCATCCATAGTGATGGATGAATCAATAGTTGCAGAAATTACATTGGCTCTGAAGATGATTGAGTCTGACTATTCTGGGAAATCTGCAGACGGAATAGCAGATGTATATGGAAAAATGTTTAACTGAACCTCTTGGACCCTATTTCCAGAAGATGACCCTTGGTGAAGTTGGCAGAAAGCAGTTGTTGAAAGTGTTAACTTCTCTGCATCCTGATGAAGTTTCAAAGTCAATTTCTGCTCACAGTTTATTATATGTGGCCAAGGAGTAACTCATCGCAACGCAAAAAGACATGTTAGTTGACGAGTTTAAGCTAGTCCAGTAATCTGGACTTCCATCAGAGCCAGGAAGGGTTGACTGCAAGGGGAATAACGTGATCCAGGGAGGAAAATATCCAAGCTTGTCTGAGGTCATAAAAAAATGCTTTGACCATTTCACATGGGTCTGTTAGCATTGAGTGGTGTTTCTCCCCTTCCGGTTGAGTTGTCAGCAAAGAAAGAGCTTCAATGAATGTGTGAACTTTGAATACAAAACTGTTTATGATAGATAGACAGGGCAGACTTGGAGGACATGCGCAAAATGTTGCTGTCACTGAAGACTTGATAAAACTGATCAATTCTGCTAGAAAAAACTATGATTTGTACCTACAGCAGGAAAAAGCATTAAAAAACCTGCAAAAGAGCAGCAGGAATTGGAGGCAAGAGAACGGCTGAGAGAGCAGCAGCTCGCTAAAACTTCTTTGAAAAGACAGACGATAGAGATTCTCGAAAAATCTCTCTAAAAAAAGAAGTGTTTGGTTCCATGGAGCAGGCTGCAGACAAGTTATTGAAGGAAGCTCGTAGCAGTCTCGAAAATGGCACTGAAAAGAAGGATATGGTTGAGATACAGCTAGTGCAGGCTATGATAAATGGGACTTAAAGAACCAGCAGCAGTTAGAGTCAAAGAAACAGTTACTGATCACATCTCTGTTCCAGTAGAACACAGTGCAAAAATGGGAACAAATAGGTTGTGTGTTCTAGTTACTGTACCCTTATCTCTTTCATCATATTTTGTATCTGATTTTTGTATTCGAAATTAAAGCGTTAAAAAAAAAGAAGGAAAAAGCTCCTCCCATGGCATGATGATTCTTGTGTGGTCGGTTTCTTAATTATCACTTGGCCTCTGATCATGGAGAGATGCCTACAAATGATCATTCCTATCTTTTTTTCTTAGTCAAATGTTATTTGCTATTGTGTCACTGCTTTTTCTTTCAAAAGCTTTCTGAAAACTGAGTTTTGGGGTTCATATTGCTTCCAGAATGGTCCCTAGAGAGGTCCCCTTTTGACTTAGAAGAGGTCCCTGAGTCCCTGTTTTTCACTGCTTGAACCTGTGGCAGCCCTGTAATTGCATCGTGTTTACTAATACCTTTGCTTAGATTTAATCTTTTGTCTTCAATCACATCTTGATTTGATATTTCTAGCTCCATTTTGTTTGTCACTATATCAAGAACTACTGACTTCAAGTCCCTATTGGAAGGTTGTTCAACCCTATTGCACATGAGACTATTTAATCTTTTTTCTTGTTCATACTCATCAAGCTTTGGCTCTGCAACTTTAATCTGTTCCTCAATAAATGAGCATTGATTTTTTAATTGTTTTAAAACATTGGAAAAAACAACAAATTTTGGCTTGAATTCAACAACTAATGCTCTGTAAATTTCACTTGAAATCGACAAGCTTTGCGCTTCAATTGCACTAACTGTGTCCTTAGAAAATTACTGTGAGCCTCCAACAGCAGCCAATTTTTCATCTAATCTCTGGTCTATTTTCTGAGCAAGGTTTTCCATGACAGTCTAAATCTCTTATTTTGTCGCCTTATCTTGGTATTAAGGGCAGTTGATCATGGAAAGTTATTCAAATTGGTATTTTCAGATGCTTGTCCCTTAAGCTTGTCTTTGCAAATTTCTTTGTAAATATCTGGTTTCAGTGCAAGTTCTTCAAACACTTACTTTACACCTTTTCTTGAGTTTTTCATAGCCTCAGCTTTATTTCATTCAAAATCAAAATTTGGGACTCATTAACGAATTGGGTATCATGTGTACCGTAGCAGAAAACTAGATACTTGTTATTTCTAGTTTTTTCATTTCCTTTCGGATCTATCACTTCAACAATATGTATAGGTCATTCAGGGTAACCTCGAAACCTAGCCAATGCCAGCTTATGAACTGTAAATTTAGCCATCTGCTTAACTAGCCAGCAATTAGTTAGTAAAATAGCTTCGATAACAAAAACAAGTTCATACCTTTTGGTTGTACTGTAGACTTGCAAGTAAGCCAAACTGTCCTTAGTAATGTTTCAAGCTGAACGAAACTGAATTGAATAATAAATCATGCGAATATCTCTTTAATGCATATATTTTTCACTAATTAATCTCCTCTATCCAGAATCTTATTTGAATTATTTTGCAATACCTTACTGAACTTCTTGTGCAATCTGATTAAGGTCAGCCACACATAGCCCAGCCACAATTGGAAAATAGCCCAGCCACACAATTGGTCATCTCTTTGCAATTTCTGAGACTGGGTACTGCTGTTTACAATGCTCACAGATCTTTGTTGGATACTTGGTCATAGTGCTGGACGCGTTTAGAGTATGACGAAGACAATCGTGATCAAAGACACCCAGTTTATTACTATTTTGAGCTTTGACAACCCATGTTTCACACCTGTATAGGAGTGAACTTCTGACAATTGCCTCGTAGACTCTAATTTTCGTAGTGAGGCTTATGCTTTGATGCTTCCACAGTGATTTACTGAGTGGAGAAAAACTGGCAGAGACTAGGCGAATACGCCTTTCAATTTCTTGATCAGATCCCCCCTCCAAATCCACAAGAGATCCAAGGTAAACCAATTCTTTAACTTACTCAATACTGTTGGCATAAATGCTGTCAGGATATAGACTTTGGGAATTCTCACACATCACTTTGGTCTTTGTTGGATTAATTCTTAATCCAACCATTGTAGAGTAGTATGCAACTTCGTCCATCATCATTTGGGCTAGGGTAGATCATCCTCAGTAATGGAAATATCATCAGAATAGTCTAAGTCAGTGACCTGAATACCTTTTCCAACCATTACTCCTTCATGTGTGCTGGTAACTCTCACCACAATCCAGTCAATTGCATAATTGAAAAGGACGGGGGATAGGACGATTCCTTGTTTTACTCCTGAGTCTACTGCAAAATTTTCAGGCTCTTCACCATAAGCCCCTGCCCTCATAGTATGCTTTCAAAGGCTCTACAAAATACGAAGGCATTCCATTCTCTTCTAGGATACACCAGAGAACAACTTGTTCAACCAAATCAAACGCTGCTATGAGATCAATGAAGATATGAATCAGCAGCAAATCATATCTATGGCACTGCTGTAACAGCAGTCTACAGATAAAAATCTTTATGGCAGTTGCTTCCTAATACCTCGCTCTTTACGCTAAAGTTTTTTTTTAGAACTTTTGAAAAAGCATATTATTTAAATAGTTATTCATAAATAACTGAAACTAAAAGTCAAACTTTAGCATAAAGAGCAAGATATTGAGTTGGAGGGTGGTAGCCCCTTCATATACGTAATAATTTCTGTTCGTTTTAAGTTGTGATGTTGCACCTTACTTTCAGTTGAAAACCAAATGTTTTTTAAATTTAATTTAGTAAAATATAGTCTAGTAAAAATGTTAGTCCCTGTACTCAGGCACGTACACAAAAATGCACCAATAGATTATATTCAAGAAAACATTTTGATTTCACGAGGACATTCATGACACGGAGATCAGCACCATCGGGAAGTATTGTAAAGTCTGGTGCTGTATTCTTTACTTTACCCAAAGCCCCCCTCCCTCATTCAATGTATGCAAAGCCCCCCTCCGTTATTCAACGTATGCCTTTGCCTATACTGGTGGAGTCATATTCTTTGAAACCCTCAACAAGTAAAAATATCATTCCAATTGCTTGTTTTATGTCAGTTATATGGCCGTCATTAATGACAATCTGTGACCAAAAATACTTTGAAAACTTACCGCATTCTGTAAAATTGGCTACGTCAAGATAATAATGATCTAGTCAGCTAAATTCATAAACTGTATGCTGAAAAGGGAATAATTTTTGCGCTGAAATAAAGTATGGTTATATAATTTTACACAGGCACCATAAGAAATGTCTTTTAGCATTATTTTATCCTGAAATAAAAGGTTGTATATTTCCCTGATCACAGGGGACACTATACCTAAAACTGATAGGTTTTTGTTAAGCACAGAAATAAGAGAGTATTTGACATATTACGAGCAGACATGATACAATCTTAAAAAAGGAGGAGAATTAAGATTAGGTTAAGCCTTTGGCTTGGACCTCCTCATCCCTCCCCAAATGGGAGGACAACAAGCTCTACAAATAAGCCAAACAATTTCTTTGTTTTCTATCTGTCAGATGGAAGAAAAGCGTGGGCACGGTTCGATTTTAAATGACACGTAATTACAAGTAAAAAATCAGGATTTTTTATTTCAAGTGGGCTGTAATTTTATGCTATAAATTTTTTTTGAGTACTTCAACCAAGTTGTTCATGTTCAAAGTTCTAGTTTTAATTTGTGAATAAATTCTTGCAAGCTTTTTGAAGTGCTGGATTGCATTTAAATATGTTGTCAAGAATAAAATGAATTAGGATAAAATCCTGAATAGCCTTATACATTAAAGCTCTTTGAACACAAAAATTTTCAGAATAACAATAAGGGCTGTTCATTCAAATTCGTATTTCCCTAAAAAAAATCGGATTTTAGGTGCTTTCATCTTGTAAAATTGAGTGTTTTTTTTGTGATATCTGATTTGATAAAATAATTACTTTATTGGTTTGACTCAAGCCCATGATAAAAGTGCTATATAGTAATATACACTTGAAAAACTATTCATTTTTTATACTGTCGATCAATATAAAATAGTCCTATAGTTGCTGAACAAGAGAACTTCTGCTTCATATTAAACTTCCTTTTACCTGTGATTAAATTGTTCCCATTTGTGAAATAGTACGTGCTATTTTTAATATCTTTTTACTCCTTGGAGGCTTGGCTGCCCTCTACTATTTTATTTGTATTTTACATGTTTTAATTAAAATGTCTTGGAACTTTAGTCATGTTTGTTGCACCTAAACTATATCAACTTTTAAGGACACCCTAGATGGTCAATCATTTTGATTAAAAGCTTCCGTCTATCAATTGATTGAAGCATGATTGACCATCTAGGAACCGATTGAGTCATTCAAACTTTCTATCAATCATCGTCAACGCTTGACTCAAGCGTCAAACCGGCTCCTAGATGGTCAATCATGCTTTAATCAATTGATTGACGGAAGCTTTTGATCAAAATGATTGACCGTTTAGGGTGTCCTTTATATTTTTGAACCAGAAATAAAGCCACATATCTATACACCTTTTGTTTTCTTGTAGAAAATATGAGATTTGCTGTGCTTTTGTTGTGTATAGTTGGAGGATTAGCAGCTGAATTAAAAGTGGACGTTGTATCCGTACCTGAAGTCTGTGATGTAAAGTCGAAAGATGGGGATTTACTTCAGATGCACTATACTGGGACATTAGATGATGGAAAGAAGTTTGACTCTAGGTTAGAATACCATTTTATTTCTAACCCAGCTCTTATTTTTATGTCTTTTATATCAAAAATCATCTTGATTATGTAAAATTGAACAGCTACTCAGAAAGTGTGATGAATAAAAGAAGGTTTTTGTAATATTCTACCAATATTCCAAAACAAAGGCAGAATATTTGGTGCATAATATCCTATAGTATTTATTTTTACATTTTTATTTTATTTGAATTCCTTTTCGCGTTTCTGGGGATTGAGTTATTGTATCAGGGTAAGATGAATGTTAAAACTAAGACTGTTTGGATGATATAAACCCTGAAGGTGAACTTACTAGACATTACGAAGTTTTTGAACAAAACAGATATTTTTAATTTGATATCATAAGGGAGGGCCGGATAGCAGAAAAGGAACCAAGAAGGAGGCATATTGCCCTCCAGTAGCTTTTGATCTTTAAATAGTACTCTAGCATGTTCAGTTTATAATTGAATGGGCCCAGTCCCAAGTTTCTAAGATAGCCCCTTCCATTTGAATTGAGTGGGGAAAAAAAGTTTTTTGACACTTTTCTGGCCCTGTTTTGGGTTGCATTTTGAGGGGAATGTTTTTTTTTTATTTCTTTCTAGATCAGATTCCCTTTAGCCAAAGGTTTCATAGAGGTTTCAGACCAATCTAAAAAATGACCCCTCTTTGAGCCCCCCTTTTTTAGAGGAGGGACCAATTCTCTGAATAATTTTTGTACATTAGTCCCCTTGGCTCAAGGCCTTACAGCTGTAAGCTTCCAACTGATCGGAGAAAAAAAGTCTTTGTGGCTCGTTTCTGGACCCCTAACTTTCCCGACAGCAAAATTTGGATAATCATTTTGATTAAGAGAATAATCCCTTCATGTTTCATGCCACTGGACTCCCAAAATTTGACATGCCCCCCTTTTTTCACTATAAAATCCATCTTTAAAGAATTGACAGTTTGCATAATTTACAGCCCTTATCTCAGCACCTAAGGGGCTATGTCATTCTTGGATTCATATTTATTAACATTTTCATCTATTCTAAACAAAATGGCTTCCTAGAAATGTTGATCAGATGTCCTAGGGGTTACAGGTGCGTCAGATATAAAGAATGGTTTTAGTAGGGGGACTGGTTGTTCTCCAATCACTTGACTTTTTAAAAAGGCACAAGAACTCTTGATTTTCGATCAAATGAGCATCCTCCGGAGTTTCTATAACCACGATGAGGGGCTGAATTGGGAGCAACCTCCTCCTATTTGGAATACATACTAAATATATCTTTTAGGGTTTAATATGTTTGATCTTTGCCTTCTTATTAGTTATGAGCATCTAGGGATTGTTCACTAGAATTGTGCCAAGACAGATAATCTGCTGAAGACGGCCACTGTAAATTTAACCGAAATATCCGGAGATTTTTTTTTGTTTTTCCTCTGTTAAATAAAAGGATTTTTCCCTATTGAACTGTTATTTATTCACCAGTCAAAATAAGGATGCTGGAATCACTCTTATTTCTAAAACTTCACTAGCCGTGTGACATTACTGTATTATAATTTAATTTAGTTAACATGGAGTCATTTCTAAATCAAAACCAAAGTATAATCATCTACGGAACAAGTACTGACAAAACTCTCCAAAAGTGACCCCGCGTACCTCAGCGCCTCTAGACGCAAAATGTTGTACTACTTAATCGCTCCGAACCAAAGTACTTTGCTCCCAGCCAATAAACTATGCTAGAGCGTGATTCAGGCGACGAGTTACCCGGAAATTTGTATTGAATTGTGTAACTAAGGGCCTTAAAAATAACCTAAGGGTCTTTGTAGATTGTGTAACAAAGGGTCACTTTTTTGTGTGGAGAGGATAGGTTTTGTCAGTACTTGTTCCGTAGATGATTATGCTTTGATCAAAACCAAGCAAAATGTGCTAGAATGTGCTGCATCCATTAATATGAAGTTTTGTTCGTTTTCTATGTCAGGTTGAATACATACCTATGCATAAACATATTGAAGAAGTTATCTTGGACCCACAGTAGGTATTTTTGGGTACATACGAGCAGGGATTTTTTCCTCTGAGATGGAGAAAAGAAAGAAAAATAATAATAATAAGCTTTCCTTAATTTAACATTTGGCTTGCATTAAGTTCTGTACATTTTTGACTGGCACCTTTGGGAAAAGAATGCCCACAACTACTTCCTTTGGGAAAAGAATGCCCACAACTACTTCGGTGATCAAAGGGAAAGGTAATCAGGTAATTTTTAAGATGGCGGGGGGGGGGGTAGAAAATGCGCTTATAGGGCACAATTTTTGGCGATGAAGTTCCTTTAGACGAATTTTAGGATGTTCCAGATGGAAAGTTTTACAACAATGTCTAACTACTACTGCTGCTAAATTTGTTGCAACGTTTAGCCTGAAACTACATGCTGGTGAACACTCTTTCTCTGTCCCACTGTTTAAGGTCTGCTCTGGTAACCTTCCAAGAAATCCTCGAGGATTTTGGTTCTTTTTTATAGTGTCTTCGAGGTGCCCAGTCTTTTTTTTTGGCATCATGGTATTGCCGCCTTTACTGCTCTTCCATAATGAACGTGTAGAGAATGAGGAAGTAAATTACCCTGTCCTTCCCCTGGAAAGAATGTGGGGAAACATTTAAAATGGGGGAAATTGTGACATTTGAACCCATATAAATTTCTTTTTCCTGTTTCGTAAACTGTCATAAATACTTATGTATATCATTCCTAGGATCATTGCTTTACTTTCCCTACCTACTCCTAGTAGACCAATAGATAGCCGATTTTTTTTTTTTTTTTTTTTTTTTTTTTGTACGGCAAACGCTAATCACTGGAGGAAATATATATCTGATAATGTCTATTATGTATAGTCTAATTGTATTTTCCAATAACGCGATTCTTTTTTTCCACATCATTCTACAGTGAACCCTATTCAATTGATAGAAAGAAAAGAATCGCGCTATTCTAAAATAATGGGAATTTATATAGTCGACAATATATTGCTCTATAAGGGGTTGTGGTTAAAGTGAAGTAATGCACTTTTAATATTAGGATGAATAAGTTTTTATTATTGTTTTATCTTTTTTTCGGGGGGGGGGGTCATATAAGTGTGCTGCACTGCTTTTGATTTTTTAATCTAATGATTGTATTTTTAGCGTGAAGGCAGTTCTGAAAAAGGGGAACTGCTTCATATTTGATACTGTAAAATAGACGTATGCTTTATTGAGTGCACCCTTATACGATTAAATGTTAAAACAATTTTTTTTTATATAGTAACAAAGCAAGGAGCAGTGTTCAAACTATGAAACACATTTTTATCCTGAATTAGGGAGTGGTGGTGGTTAAACTTCTATTGATGTTATACCCGAATTATACCCGAATTACAGCTATATATTGTGTTCATTAAGTATAACTTGTTGTTGTGAATCGTACATTGTGATAATTTGTGCCTAACTGAGATATTCTTTTCTAGCCATGATCGAAATCAACCGTTTTCGTTTACCTTGGGTGCTGGCCAAGTTATCAAAGGCTGGGATCAGGGTCTCAAAGATATGTGTGTCGGCGAGAAAAGAAAGCTGGTCATTCCTTCAGAGCTCGGCTATGGGGACAGAGGAGCTGGAAATGTTATCCCACCAGGTAAAATTGCTTTTAATTTGCTCTTAGGGGGTATTAGGGCAGTTTATTGTTTTGTAGGATTATTCATCTCTGCAAAGTCTCTAGCTCAAACACGCCCCATGATCCCCATAGTCTCAAGGTCGACCCACCACCCATGATACAATAAAATTGGGACGATATAGATGGCTAGGGGACTTCTGGAGGACGGAAAGTACTCGCCCTCTTAAGATAGTCTTGAGACAGTTGTCACCCCTATAAAATTTAGAGGGACTAGGTTTGTTGCTCAGCATGCCGTGCCTTTTTCGTCTAGGCGAAGTTAAAACTTCATATAGGCCTTGTATCAGCTATCTTGTGAAAGAATAGGTTGCAAAACGACCTACATACCTCACCAGATACGTTGTGCATGGAAAAGCATGTCACATGGGCGCCAAAAGCTAGGATTATTAGTTACTCGAATCGTATAAGTACGTTCAACATACATGTTTGCTGTGGCCTACATATTTGTAGGCTCAGATGCGTCAATTGGGGGGGGGAGGGGGTGCATTGACTTCTTGGTTCGGATTGTTTGAGCTTATTAATTCTTTTAGGATTATCACACCATAAGACTGTTCCTTTGATTAGTTCAACCTGTTTTTATGAAAATAGCTTTGTTTCAAGTTCTTAAATCTGCTGAAAAATTTCAGTATATAGTTATTAGCATTTTTTCCCCGCTTGGTAATTCGCCTTCTATTTTTTTTTTTTTTTTTGTATTCACCCCTTTCCAACAGATCAAACCTTTTGCAAAGGCACTATCAGTCAAGCTCTTAATTCGGAACAGTTTTGTTTAAGATGTGACGTTCGATTATTCGAAATAGGCCTATATCAGGAACTCTTAAGACTCCCCCTCTCCTTTATCTCGATACTAAACCGGTCAATTCAGAATAGGCATAACTAAGTTGCCAACCCGTTCTTCAAAAAAAGATATATTAACTTCTTTTGGTTGATAACGTGATGACTAACTTAGATACCCCTTTACTTGGGCACATACCCAGGCATTCTTTTATGGTGTGGGCGATAATAATAAGATAAGTTATATTGATAATTTGAATTCGGAATTATTATTTCGGTTCATCAGTTTAGACTTTTCACATCATATTTTGTCACCTGAAGCTGTTAATTGTTCGTAAATACGGCATAAAATAATATTTTACTATGAAAAGGCGCAAGGTGCCTTTAGTAAGTCTATAATATTAATAATTTATTAAAAACCCTCTTTACATACATAAAATGTACTTAGAGGAATACCAAAATACAGAAAAATAAAAATGGAAACAATAAACAAGAAAAAAATCACAAAAAAACAAGCAACATCTAAGCTACTTAAGCAACACAATTAAGCTAAACAATTAAATGGAAAGTCGGCAATATTTTCTCAGTGCTTATGGAACCTATCCACAAGCTGTTCCATTTTTGAGGAAATGTCGAAAACGTCGTATCTACTTGAAATGTACTGGTTGCGCGTCCAAAGCGGCAATTGCAGGGGATATTTGTAAAAACGGAAGAATAAAGATCTAATTTTCTTCCGCTCAGATAAGGTGAAAAAACTCCACAAAGAAAAATTCAGAAAAATTCATGCAGATTAAGCATGAAAATGGTAATAAAAACAAAGGTTCTCAACTTTTGGACCCCACAATTTTTAATAGATACATTTCATTCCCTTACATACCAATTCTTGGGGAGAAGTTCAAACGAACTTTACTCAAACATAATATTTCAACTTGTTTTTAATCAATCAGACCTTTGAGTAACTTTTTAAATTCTGGAAAAGATATAACACGGAATATTTTGTCAAGGGGAGTTTATAGCATCCCTTGCTCTTGCGGGAAATTTTACATCGGTCGAAAACACCAGCAATTTATAGAAAGATTTATTTAGCGCTGGAATTCAATAGATAATGCACTAAAATTTACAAAACCTCCAGGCAGTTTCACTTCAGCCTTAGCAGAACATATATTTTTTAATTCGGATCATTTTGTGCTGTTCGAGGAGGCAACAGCCATTTCCAGTGATATAGGTTTCAAACAATGGGCTCTTGAAGCATTAGAAATTAAAAAACATATTTTTGCAGGTTTATCAATTAATAGAGATACTGGGAATATAATTATTGATCCTATTTATGATACTGTTTTAAAAAAGAAACCCATATTTAAAAATAAAAATAAAGTATTGCAAAATGTCCTAGGGGTTAGTTCAAATAATAAACCTAAGCGGATGGCATCATCAGAAGATTTGCATAAAATTATGTCGCAATAACTTATTCCTTGTTCATTTGTTGTTTTAAAAGGTTTAATCCAGTTACTTTTGTGAGGTGGTTTCACGAAGGTAGCTACAAATTTTAAATTTTAAGCAATTGTATATTATATTTTTAGGTGAGTCTATTTTAGTTTTATGTACATTTTTTAGTTTTAGTTCATTTTTTTTTTTTTTTTTTAAAAGCTGAAGACGCCTTGTTTGATACGGGCGAAATATTCGTTTTTGTTTTTTTCTTATTTTTCATTTGCTGGCCATGGACCCGTTTGTCGTATTTATATTTTTTAACTCCACAAAGGGATCAAGAAGGAGACATGCGGTGCAAAAAAGCGTTGTAAAGTCTACCCAGTGTTATTTTATGGAATTGGCCTTTAACTCGGGCCAGCAGCCCGTACGATTTTCTAAGCTTTTCTTTCAACGCCAAGATAACAAGTGTTTCTGTATTTTTAACATTTGATCCAAACGGGAGACCTAAATAATTCAGAGAGGACTATGGAGGAATAGTTTCTGGGCCAACATTAATAGTAACGGAAGGTTGCTGAGACGAACTGTAGACGAGAAGCTCAGTTTAAGAGGAGGTGACTTGAAGCTTAATCTCATTGAGACCACAGCAAACTGTATGAACTGTATTTTGGAGAACCTGAAGATCATCTGATAAAAGAAGGATATCGTCTGTGTAACAGAGGTGGCTGACATCAATATGGGGCTCAATTAGAAATAGAACAATATTTTTAGTAACGGTTTTGATGGCATTATTGAAAAGAGCTGGACTAAGCACTGAGCCTTGTTTCACACCTGTCCGAACAGTGATGGATCTGCTCAGCTGCCGACCTAGCTCAATTAGAGACGGCAGAGAAAAGGGTTTATTCCACTTCTCAATAGAGGAAAAATAGCATGTGAATGGATACTGGAATCGAACGCCTTTGAAATGTCGATTGCACACACATACAGGTTCTTTTTTCAACATCCTATAGCGGTCTAAGATTGCCAAAAAAGTTGCCTGTGTGTTTTGCACACCCAAGCCTTCGCAAAATCCAAACTGGTTGTCCCCATGATCACACTTTGTGTTTTTTTCTTGGAAGATAATCTTTTCAAAAAGCTTACCAATTGTGGAGCAAATATTAATTGGTCTGTACAATTCACAAACCTTTGGTCTTTTGTTCTTCTTTAAGGCACGGTAACAAGACCTTCCAAAAGAGCAGCTGGAATATATTGATGAAAAATACAAGCCTGAAATAATAGTGACAAATACTGTATAAGAAGTGGGGTACCGTATAGGAGGTGCTCAGTTTGCACCCCATCGTATCCTAGAGCTTTACCAGGTTTCAGTAGACGGATTTGTGTCTGAACAGCTGAAGGTGTAATAATGACAAAGTTCTTCCGGTGGTCAAGTTTCGACATTTGGTGGAGGAGGGCATTTTTATAGGTAGCTTCAACCGGAGGAGGATCATCAGAGAAAAACGATGAACAATGTCTTTCCCACGAAGCGACATTGATAGGGTTAGATTTGCGAGGAGAAACTTGATGTCAGCTTTGAAACTCTCCTCCAAAGCTGCTGGGGTATATTTTTTATCCCACATGTTGCCCTTTGAACTTGTCTATTTTTCCAACGGTGAAGAGCTTTTCAGAACTCACGTCTGGTTGACTTAAACAATTGAAAAAATAACACCCACGCGAGGACGATCAAAGTCGGCCCAAATCGGAAACCAAAGCTTATGACGGTGATTGGTATCGTACAATTCATCATCTTCTTTCCAACCATGTTTCTGGGTCCCTATTTTGATCATTGTCGAAGGTACAGATACAGAAGGGGCGACCTTAAGAGCATGCGTCAACTTAGCTATTAAGGTCTAGTGGGTTCCCTTTCAGTGTAGTAGACAGAAGGTGGAAAAGGATTTTAATTTTCATCAGCAAAGAATCAAGCGTGTACTGAAAGGACGATGTATCTATGTGATCCCATGATACTTTTGTAAAGCAACGGGGTTTTGTTTTAATTTGCGAAGGGGGCATGTAAATGTGTTGTGGCGGTGTAGATGGTCGCTTGATAGGGTGTCATCTGAAACGGTAATAGTGGTAGATTGAAGCTCTGGATGATCAAACAGGACAAAATCGAGGTTTGAGGTTGACCCAGAGTTATGAACATAAGAGAAAGATTTAGATTTAGGTAGGACAGACATGCCAAGCGGAAGTGACGACAGAAATATTTGTGTAAGTGGTAGCAAAGGGTCATTCAGATTCGTGTTGAAATCACCACAGATGACAAGCCACTTGCTAGTAGCTTGAGTGTTATGGAGAATCTTTGATAGTAACGCACAAGCTGATGCAAACTTCTTATCAGAAGTATGGGTACAGTAATTAGTTGGCATATAAATACACAACAATACAAAAAATTTTAGCTCAACAGCAATATAAATGTCACTTGAATCTAAAAAAGAAGCGGCAAACTTTTTATCTGTCACAATAGCTAAACCACCCGAAGGTCAGCCCGTTGTGATATTTGCTAGCCTGAGATAAAACTTAAGATTAGGCGAACGCTCTAACAATGACTTATTATTTTCACTCAAAAGGTGCTCAGCAAGACACACAATATCAAAAGTATTATACAAATTTTCAATAATTTCTAGTTCATCATGGGCACCATTGATATTATGATAAGATATTGACATAAATTTTTATCGCCCTAAGATTGTAACATTGTTTTTGGCCTTGAGTGGGAAGGTGCTTTTTCATTTCTACACAAATCAAGCTGTTACTTCTGTCGGTTTTTCCACAGTTTGCACATTTTATGTCTGCTTGGCACACATGATCCTTATTACTATGATCACCTGCTTATCTAGTGCACGCGGTCGGGTTTGGACATTCCCGAGCGAAATGTCCGAATTTATAACTGTTGAGACACTTCTTGGGTTTTTCGGTCGGTCAAGTGACACGAAATAACCAATATTCGATCTTCACTCCAAACTTCAATGCATGATCAAGGTCATCATCCGTTTTAAACTTCAGCTGAACAACTCTTGAATTTCCGAAGCGTGTCGCAGAAATTACATGTTCAACGAGCATGGAGATTTGAGAAACATCAAAATCAGTGTCCATTTTAATAATACCTGCGTACTCGGTTCTTATAATCTTAGCCCGAATTTTCATACTATTAGGTATTGCAGCCACTGCAGAATCTTCATCAACCATGTGGACTACCAGTCTATTTCGGCAACTAACAATATGTTTCACCTTGTCAGCACAGCCAAGCTTCTTCACAAAATCACGCTATCGAAAAAGTCCCTGCTCAAGTTAATGATTTGCTTTTTTAATGATTTTTTTTTGGCTGTTTGGATTTTTTGTTCTATTTTTTTTTCTTTGTTTTTAGGTGCTACTCTTCATTTTGACGTTGAACTTGTTAGTATTGGACAAGCCCCAGAGCAAATTAATGTCTTCAAGCAAATAGATGCAGATGCTGATAACCAACTATCCAGAGAAGAGGCAAGTAGTCAAGATTCAAGGGCTATGAACTCTCGATCTTGGGCAATATTTTGGAGTTGGCTTGGCTTGTATTGGATATTATTTAGTTGTTTTGGAGTGTTTCTGTGTGTCGTTTGTTTGAATAGCAAAATGTATAATACAATATGCTGCATAGGAGAGGGACAGGGAGGAAACTCCCAATTTTTTCACATCTGATGTTTGTAACTCATTTTAATTACTATTTTTCAGTTTTATTGTCCACTAGTACTTCATTATTCCAAGTATTGGTGTTAAAGGAATTTATAATATGTAAAATAATGTAAGAATCATCTTTTGCTGGCTACATTGCTGTATTCTTCCAGGAAGCTCAATTAGTATTATTAATTGATTACATTACAATTATTATGATTAATAATTATATTATGTCATAAATTGTACAACTAATTTTGTTATTATAGTGTAAATAATTAATCATAAATGTTTTATAACGATGATTATAGTTAGACGCTTTTTGTAATATAACTTTTTTTGTATTCTATCAAGCTGCTCTAACGAAGGGACTGGTAATTGGAAATCAGAACTGCCCATTTTAAAAAAATAAGATGAAGAAAATTTTAATTCCAAAAAATTGTTTTTACCTTCGAATATTTTCTATTTTTATTTATTAGGCGTTCCTGACCCAAAGCTAATTTGTTTCAATTGTGCAGAAAGCACTTTTTCATAGTAAAATATTTGAAATCACAATGACTTGTGTAGCAGGGAACACTTAGACCCCGAAGCCGTGCCGAAATAAAATTAGTGGCGGCGGATACAATTACACCGTTGGTGCTGTTTTTTGGCAGCCCACCGCCGTCATCGGCGCCACGCCATCAATTGATCGGCATTTGTTCTATTTTTAAAATTGTTTGGAAACTAAACAGTTAAAAAAAAATTTCTTTTTTAATACCTTTAAAAAAGTTTTGGAAACTAAATTGGTATTATAGTTTTATCGAAATTGGGTCCACAATTCCATTTAAGACAATTCCACATTTTTTAATCATGACTGAACCTCGGACAAAATAAGGACGTGATATCAATCTCACAAAAGTTTCTTTTAACCCAAATGATCGACAGCGAGACCTTAAACTGCCTGATATTTGAATTAATTAATCCAAAAAAAAGGTAATTTAAAGTTTAATCTAAATTAGCTCTGAAATTTGAATCAAACAAATTTACTTGCACGATAAATCCATGCCTAATTTATGAAACCTCGATGGAATCTGATCAAGTTTTCCGGTGGGCGAAGATAAATGGCGTACACACTCGGCATTTTTCAGCCCGATTCATGACTAATGCTGCCGTACGTATCCCCCCTCCACTTTCCTCAACCCTTTATGCTCACCACAGGATGCACAATCTCATAATTGAACTAAGCTTCATTCTAATTGCCCCGGGTATCGCGCTTTCATTTGCTCGTAAGGTTGTTAGGAAGGCAGAAAATGTGTATACAAGTTTGGGTGGGGGAGGGGGGGGGTGTTAGTTATAAAATTTTTCCATCTTGCTTTCTGGCCTTGTAGAATAGCTGCATTTTTGTACATGGTAAAACATTCATAAAGAAGGTATTCGAGGAATATCATGGCTAGTCAAAGCTCTTTTAATTAGAAAATATTACAGTGTAACAAAGAGGGCGGAAACAAGTGAATGATAATCTAAAGTCCATTGTTGACGAGTAAATTCAAAAACATATCGAGAGGATCCAAAATTTTTGCATTTACTGTTAGATAGCAGATTTTGTATTATATTTGCTTCTCAATACTCTCAGAAATAATTCAATGCTTGAAATTTCCAACGGCGCGCCGCCACCGACCGCACTGGCGGTGGCGTCGGCACAATAAAGGCTCTTCGGTGGCACGTCGCCGGTTTTCGGCGGGGCTTCGAGAACTAGGAACAATGCATTTGATATTGCAAAAATGATTTCAAAAACGCCCTTGGATGGTTTGAAATCACCGCATCAATTTTTTTTTTCTGTAATTCAACATTCCCCATAAGTTTCAGCCTAGTATATATATACATATTTAATATTATACATCAAGTCGTTTGTTTGCGTTTTTTTTGTGTTTCTTGGTGCTTTTTGCTTTTTTTTTTTCATTTTTTGCTTTTTATTTGTTTTCACTCTTATCAGATTCCTAAAGCAGAAATTACCTTTGCCTTGACATTCAGTGGAAATGGAAACTTTTAATTAACGTAATAGTTAAATCGTTTAACGTAGAAACGTATATTTAAATAATCCTAGCTTCAACTATCTGGTGTGCGTTCTCTCTAGGATTGGAGTTGGCTCAGTTCCATCCAACGTCATGACAAATAGGTAATGATAGTCAAAATTCGAAGTAAGATCCAGACGTATGTCCACCAATGTAAAAAAAAATATAAGGTGCTCTCTTTTGATTATATTTCTTATTGCATTTGTCTTTTGGATTAAATATACCCTTAAATATTTTTTTATTCAGGTTTATTTTTTCTTAACTCATTGATCACTTATTAAAAGAAATATGAGTTTGAAAAAATTCAATTGAAGATGGGATGCTACCATTTCGAACAACCGTCACACGCAACAAACGTTATAACATCCAACCGTCAGAACCACCAACTGTCGCAACATCCAAAAAAATTTATAAATTCATATAGTAGTAATAAGTATATAATAGTTTAGAAACAAATTTCGGCTATATATTTGCACATCAGGGGGTTGGTAAAGCATAGCATATATTAAATACATATCCTAACCTAGGTACCTTTTCCCCCCTAAACCCCAAAAAACTAGTTTTAAAATTTTGGATGTTGTGACGGTTGGTGGTTCTGATGGATTTTTTTGTCTATGTTATGACGGATTTTGTGGATGTTATGACGTTGGATGTTATGACTCCTTCCCGAGAAATATGAATTTGAAAAATAATGAATTTGAATGATAAATGTACTATCAATATAATAAATATATTAAAAGATCTAAATGTTTCAAATTTTTCCTGTTTCTTTCGCCCCCCCCCCCTGCATTCGGTGTCAGTTTTATTTGCAGAAAGTCTAATCTGGCTTTTAAAAGTAGGAGTCATTTGGGCATTCCTGGTTAGCCTGAAACAAACTATACTATTACATTCTGTGACTTGTTTTATTCATATTTTAGATACTTGCATGAACTCCCCCCCCCCAAAAAAAAAAAAATAGAATCCCCGTTTTGATTTTTATGAGGTGAACCTAAAATAAGAAATGTATAACTTCAAGAAAATAGGGCTTATTTTATTGGTTAAGTAATTACTTAAGTAATTTGAATTAAATTAAGTAGCTTGTTAAAATAATAAATTTGTAAATTTTCTCATCTAAGAAACTACCCTTGACGACTTTTGATTTACAGTTATCAAATTATGTTTAGTTATTAGTTCCGTTACCGCAACGCAACCAAAAATTGTTATTAAGCATTTGTATGGTAGAAGCTGGTCTTAAATATCTCAAGTATAATAAATAAAAATAGTTCTACTATGTCAGATATATATAATATGTATTCAGTCATCTTCAGCTCTAAACAGTCATATGATATTATACAAACTAATAACTGAAGCTTTAATTCAGTTGCATGGACTTGAGTGAATAACACCTAAAAACTATTTACTTTGGATTACCTTTAAAAAAGGAAAGATTGGAAAAAAAAATTAGACTAATTAATTAGGGTATTGTTCTAAACACATATCTCCCATACTCAAAAACATGTCACTTAACGTTTTTTGAATTGTCACATGCAATTTAATATTTGTTAAAAGCTTTCTTTGATATTTGGTAAAGGTCTAGATTAGGCTATTGAGAGGCGAACACGTTAAGAAAACAACTCTTACTTCATAATATACAGAATAATTTTAGTTAAGATATCAAGGCCGTATCCAGGGGGGGGGGGGGTACCCGGTTTGTACCCCCGCCCCGAAGTTTTTGACCGGGTCAAAAATTAGTGAAAACCGAGGTAAAAATCATTAAAATTAGTCGAAAACTGAGTAAAAAATTAGTAACCCCCCCCCCCCGAAAAAAATCCTGGATCCGCCCTTGTAAGATATTTAACTAAAATTATTAGCTTATATGTATAACCCAAATCATATATTTCCCATGTGTTCTGCCAATGCATCTCTTTTGTTTTAATCCGTGTAGTCGTAAATTGAGTCAACTGTGCTTTTGTTTTCGACATTCGCATTTCAATTCCAGAGTCGGTATTTTTTCATTTTTATATTCTTCTTTTCTTTCTTGATTTTTCTTTTATTGGACTTCAGAAAAGGAAAGTCGGTATTTATAATCTTAGGAAAGTTTCTGTCGGTGAGAGTACCGTTTTAGTGATATATTACATTAACATTATTAATAATAGTAATTTATCTTGGGTTTATCTGTATATTTTACTCTTTCTTTTTTAGGAGGGGTGAGATGCCGTTTTGTCCTTTTTTTTTATAAGAAATGTTTCTTTTAACTTTTTTTTAAATTAAATTTTCCTTTCCACAAATTCCAGTTTGTATTTGCGATTGCCATGATATTAGGAAGGGAACAAAAACAAGGAAATTAGGAATTAGCGGTATTAGATTTAAATGACATATTTCCCATGCAGTCTGCTAATGCGTTTCTCTTGTTTTAACCCGTGTTACCTATAAACTGAATCAACTGTGACGAAACATGAACCAGAAAAACAAGAGTGACTAGTGGTGAAATAAATGAGAAATATATAACTTAGGTTATATATTTGTACATTGGGGGGGGGGGTAATTATAGTGGAGCTACAGTCAAAATCTGTTAGCTACAATTATTCTGCATGTTATGAAGTAAGAATTGCTTTCTCAACATGTTTTCTTCTCAGTAGCCCCTAATTTAGGCCTTTACCTAATATTATAATGCAAGTAGTTGCTGTATGGATCAAATTTTTGGAAATTATCAGGCGTTGGAATTAGACCAATGAATTTGGGCCCCCTGAAAGTTCTATTTACCTAACTACATTGCAATTTATATTAAAAAGATTAAATCAAATTTTTAAAGTTAACTAGAATTTTGAAATAAAATTATTCACATTATATCAATAAGTTGAGTTGGATGAAATTAGTCTGGAAGTCTATTGTTCACTCTGTACATTTTAATCAAAATAGTTGGGAAGGGTTCACTTTCACAAATATTTGGAACTGATTCAACTTTTAAGTTTCTTGCTTCTAATTTGAGGAGGAATTCCAAGTGAATTCCAATTCCAAGTGAGGAGGAGGTATTGTCTCCCCTCGGAGATCCCAAAATTCTACTTCTAACATTGGGATAGTTCATTTTTTTTCCATTGACCCATGTAGGGAGAAAAGAAACAAGAGTATTTGTAGAGACCAACGATGAATGTGTCTGTTCCCTGAGTTATCTTTAATTTTTATTTAATTAGTGAATTAATACTTTCTTTTAATTGTTAGTATCTTCAATATTACCTAGTTCTATGGGTATATTTTGTAATATTAAATTCAGGTATGTATTTAATAAAACTGATTTCTTTTGTATGTTAAATTATTTATCTTTTATTTGTATTTAATATTGATTTGTTCAATTTTATATCCTTAGCTTTTTATATCCTTATATAATTTTTTTTTTCTACTTAGAAAACCCACCAGTGCAGCCATATAAATCTCGGTGCATACTTTTTGTTACTAATGATACTGCCTATATAATTGAAAATATCTATTCAGTCAATTGGTGCCACCTATGGGTTTGAATGCCCAAAGTTTCTGATTGGGATATTTTCAACTATAAAAAGAGGAAAAAAAAAAAAAAAAATCAGACTAAACCCCTATTTCCTTGACCATTCCAACTATGTACAATTTTCGAGGTTTTTTTATTTTATCTGTGGAAATTATTACAAACTTTAATTTATCGTTAATGTTGGCGACCTTGCCCAGGATTCCTAAGATTTGCTCTTAAGTACCAAGGGCAACAAAATTAACAGTTGCGGTTTTAGGGCGGGGGGGGGGGGTGTTGAGAAGCCGGTTGGCCCAGGCGCAAAATTCCAAATAAAGAATATAACGATTATAGTCATTTTGTAATTTTTGAAAGTTTATTTGTATTAAAATAAAGTAGAGAGCACAATTAATTAATCAAAGTAATTATTAAATTATTAATTGATAATTAATAAATAAAAATAGTAATTAAATTAAAATAATAATTAAAAAAATATTATCTATTAATTAACAAACTAAAAATTCCTTTTTAAATAAAGGAAAATTTTGTTAAAATTAGATCTGAAAATGTTTGGGGGACAGGAGAGGGGTGCGCTAATCAAGATTCTGCCCCGGGTGCAAGAGGCCAGAACCGGCATTGAAAACAAAATATTTTCCGTCCCTGGACTCATCTATTCATACCTGAAAATCTTGAATTTTTAAGATTTTTCCATTTTTGTTTGAAAATTAGTAAGTTTTTAGGTTAAAACTACATGACCGTTACTGTTGCCATGTTGAACGGTGAAACTGAAAAAGAAAAATTAATTTGATAAAATTGACAGTCCTGCTCGCCTACATTTTGGTTCTCAAGGACAGCCGCTGTTTCAAAGGAAAGCTATATTTCTTAACCTGCTAGTTGCTGAACATTTTTGGCTTATTTTTCGCCGGCTTTTCACCTAGTTTCCTTCTTTTAAGTTCGACCCGTGCTAGAACCCAAATCTTCTTAACTACATATGCAGGTCTTCTTAATTAAAAACTGGAGTCTCCCATTTTTCAGCCTAACAGTATATTGCTTTAAGAATAAAAGAAGATAATGCTAATAAGTGGTATCTCTGTAGTGGTAAATATTTACCGTTAATATAGACTGCATTTCTTTCTCGGTTGAATGGTCAAATATTTGGAAGTTTCAATCAGGGTCTTATCCAGGATTGTTTTTTCGGGGGGAAAGGGGGGGGGCAAAATATTTGTTTTTTTTGGGGGGGATGCAATTTTTTTTTGGGGGGGGGGGGAGGGGTGCACAAAAACTTTAAAAAACACATCAAAAATTTGTTTATATTCATTTTTGTTACGTCTTTACGAGTCGGATAAACATTTCGGGGGGGGGGGGGTTCAAAACCCCTAACCCCCTTGGATACGGCCTTGTTTCCAATGCTATTAATGGGTATTAGAAAACATTCTATGGAAAATTTAATCTAAAATTTTTCATTTTAATTATGTATCAGTTTTGATGTCTTAATAAATTTATTTTAACATGTAACCAAATAAACAGCAAAAATTTAAATTACTAATTTATAGTACAGGAAATATATTTATGTCATGGATATACCAATACTGGTCCTGCTTAATGTCTTATAATAATGGATTCGTTTCTACTCCTTTTTATCCCATCAACTTTTTTGCGTGAGTCAAAACTGCAGCTTTTTATTATTAATTGCGTTTAGAAAAATGTAATGCCACCAATATTCGAAAATTTAAATTTTGGAAAAGTAAGTACTACTATACTTAAGTTATACTTGGTTTAGTTAGTAAGTAATAATATGAGTAAAAAGTGTCGGTACACAAGAATTTGTACCACGGGCTCCAGGTACCCAGGAGCCGTGCTAGCCGAATGGTTAGCGCTCTGGACTTGATATCCCGAGGTCAGGGGCTCGAGTCCTGGTATCGCCGGTTGTTTGATGTGGGACGGGGGTCAATGGTGTGACTCTGTAAGCTCAGCCAGAGTCGACCCAGCTCTAGATGGGTACCTGAACAAATCTGGGGGGAAAACAGGGGAAGCGTCGGATGATTTTCCCCCAACCACGCATTGCACTCCCTGCCGAAGGCACTGAATCAGAAGATCGGTACCTGTGCAACGCACACCTTTGGTCAGCATGCGAATGTTTTATTTTTTTTTTTTTTAATAGGTAAGTGAAGTATGAAGTATATATAAAGGTAGCACTAATTGATTGATATGAATGCCTTAACTTGATTGCTTTTGTTTTTTGTTTTTCTAATAAATTCAATTAGCTAATTGCATGACCTGCTTCAGGTATTGACCTATATTAGACAGAATCTACCAGGAGCAGAAGAAACTACCGAGGCAACCGACAACCCTGTCAACCCGCAAAAAATTACTGAAGAGATTTTTCAGCACGAAGATAAAGACAGGGACGGATTTATCAGTTTTGAGGAATTTTCTGGACCCAAACATGACGAATTATGATTGCTTTTGGTATGTCGCTTTTATGGTGTAAAAAGGCTTATGTGTAAGGGTTTTTTTGCGTACTATATTTGACAACCACCAAATGGGTCTCCCGGCTTATCTTGCCCACCCTTAAATCCCGTCAAATTTAATATGCCTTTTCTCTGCTGTATATCCTCTCCAGGGAAGTTCGTTGGTGTCCCCCTCCCCCACTGTTCAATAAGCTACTCCCCCCATACAAATAATTTTTGGAGTGTTTTACGTTCAGTGGGCAATTGTAACTTAAATTGCGTGAAATAGCGCTTGTTGAAACTTGTTAAACTGCTTTTGGGCTCATTGGTCATCAGGGCACGATAAGCTGCATTTTTTATACATATATAGGAAATTCTTGGTTTATTTATCTATCAGGATAAAAGTTATTTTAGTTTCTACTATAATTTTTGGTATAAGGAAAACAATATAGGCGAATAAAGAGGGAGATTTAGACCATTGCATCTACTTTTCAAATTACTTGCGCATTAATTGTATAAAAAATCGTTTGAAAGGGACGGCAGTAGAGAACCTCAAAAGGTAATGAATCTTATTTACTTGGAAGGCACTCCAAGTTTTAAAGTTATGTGCATTTTGATGCGGACCTCATTTTCAGCTCTGCAAACTCCGCCGCATCTAGAATTGCAATTGCGATAGTTAGGTGGATTAGCATACCTATTATGATTTTGTGTACAAATTGAGTTTCAAAATTGTGTATCAATCTTTCAACTTTCAACTGTAAGGCTTCACTGTTTCAGACCAATAGCTTTACAAAATTCAAAAATTTGTTTTCTTGTGTCCCAATAATTGGGACTGCAGTGAGTTATTAGAAGTAGTGCTAAAACTTGGTATCGGAAAAATCTCATTGTGAATAGGAGGCATTATATACCTCAGTGGTGGCTTAGCTAAAATTTAATTAATTAGTTGCGAAACAAAAAGAATTAGCTGAATAAATTTAATAATTTTCGAGCTTTATGCTTTTTTTTTATTAGTTTCTTTAGAGTCTATTGCAAGTTTAAGTTTTTTCTAAGAGTCTTTTGAATTTCTTGGATCTTAAGTAGGAATAATTACTGAACCAATGAGGTATATTTATATAGAAACCAGTCGTGTGGATATAAATTTCCAAGAAAAGAGGAGGGTTTAAAGTTGCACTTCTGCTGAGAATTATTTTATTTATTCATATTTTGACTGATTCCTTTGATCTTCGGTTTTAAAATGACAAGCTGCACTGCAACTTAATGCCACCCCACAACACTCATGCATCGTAGTATGTGTACTTCATCGTTTACAAGATGAATCGAACATGTTGTGGGGAGTTCGAAGCTCAATAGCTTGTATCTCAAGTAGTGGCCTATTAGATCTAGAATAAATTGTTCTCCAAAGAGGTTGTATTTTGTTTTTGACCATGGAAAAAACTATATTTAGCTCGGTTTATCCTTTAATTCTATTTATGATTATCAGTTTTATTATTGTCTTGGTGTTAGTTTAGCTTTGTATTGTTGAATATTATATTTGTTTTGTTATCCTGATGTTATCATTCCTCAGATACGGTTGATCTTTTTATCTTCCTCATCTTTCTCTTTTTTTCGTAGCTGTTAGCTAGCTACATTATGCTCAATACGGTCTTGTATTAATTTTTCATCTTTTTTTCAGCTGTATGTTTCAGGACTTTTGGGGTACTACATTATATTCAGCATGATTCTATGTTATTATTATTTTTTTTTTATCCACTTTTTCAAGTTTCTGTTTGATGACTTTAACAACATTATATTTAGTTTGATCTTGTGTTCTGTTTTTTTTTCTCATCTTTTTGTTTCTTGTATCTGTTCTCATCTTTCTGTTGTTAACTATCTAATACAATAAATACAATCAGTCAATATAACAAATAATTAGAAAAATATGAAAAAACAAAACAGTTTAATAAAAGGTAACGCTGTACATGTATATGAAATCAGGGCCAACGTTTATTTGTTCCGTACATGTTTTGCGTCTATTTCCGTGAGCTTCGGAATTGAACCTGGTCGTTTAGGAATAAAATCTGATGGTAGAATATCACGGAGTACATGGCTATCTTGGCATTTCCTCTCCCAAAATCCATACACAGATTCAGCCTTCTTTGCTCGAAAAAGGTAGTTCAAATTTAACCAACAGTTCAGCACATGGAATTTTGGGCTATGGTAAATAATAACAAGAGATAGTTTCTGTTGTTGTTTTTTCCAGTATACTTAGATTGTTCCACAGTTAAATTAAAATATCGTACTTTGTCAGCGTACTCCAAAATCGGTCTAATAAAGGTAGAATAAGTTCTTAAAAGGTGACCTATGGAAAACAAAATTTTTCCTTAATTTTAATTAATTTTAAGCTGGTGTTTCCTCTCTTCACCAGCTGTACGGCGAGTATCTCCCACTTCAGATCAGAAGTAATAGTCACTCTTGATAATCTAGTTTTAATTACGCTTAGTTGTTCAGGGACAGGAGGTAAAAATTCTAAAAAAAAAAAATAATACGGGAAAATTTAACTATTTTTCATTCGTTCGTAATCATTGGTCAAGAATCTGAATCTTGTGTCGCTTTTTCAATAACTACTTCGGCTCTGTTGGGCTCTCTTGTCGAATATTTCTTCTAGGCTTAAGCCTTCAATATACTCTCATCCAATTTTCATATTTTCAATTTGCAATAATTCTAATGATGACTACAACTTCGAATAATAGTAAATATTCAATAATATTCAATAATTCATCATTATCATGGTTGAATGATTCAATAATTCATGAATTCAATAATTCATAAAGTAATTATTCAATAATAGTAATTTAGATTTGCAGAAAAATCCGCGAGTACTTGTCTAGTATCCCAGTTCGTGCGAAACTTTTATAGAATGCATTTATTGAATAGAGACATCAAAGAAAAAGAAACTATTGCGAATAAGTAGTATGTGGTAAGTTGCAGAAAAATCCGAGAGTAATTTTTTTAATTAAAATATGTTGTATCAGAGCAAACGCCCTTCAAATATTGAAATTTTGCCCAAATATTGGTTCAATTCTAACGTAACCAATTCGCTAAAATGTTTTATAAATTCTACTAAATGTGGGCATTATAGTTATCAGTCTTTTTGCATTAAAATTCAGCTCAGTCTTTTTTTGGAATAGGAGTAAAGTCACAAGTTTTCTAATGGGACTGTAATTATTACTAGTAGAAATGACCCTAAAAATATCAGTCAATCTTATCGGGGGGGGGGGGGGGTTCTAGTAAATCTCTTGGGTAATCAATAGGGTTCTACTTTTTCATTTCAATTTTTTTTTTTCAATTCGGTCTATTGATGCTGCTGGCTAAAAATCGTCTGAAAATTGTTAGCGGATTAGGCAAAGGAGTGACTGACTACAATTTTTGTTAAATGTTTGTTTAATTGGTTCCCAGTATCTTCATGTGTTTGATCAGGAACAAAATTTACACCGTTAGTACCCTTGGCAGATAATCTTTTTATTTCCTTGTAACATGCTGATGTTTTGCATTGGGGAAGATTTTCAACTTTTGAATTATAATTGGGTTGAATTTATTTATTACCAGTCGTTAAAAACAATAAGAAACGGAGTATAAGAGAAAACAAAGAGAGAAGGACAGAAAATGACCAATAAAACAAAATCTAAATTCATAACGTGAGCGCACAAGCACAAAATTTACACAGACACAATACACATAACAAGCACAATAATGACACACACAAGAAAAAGGAAACATTTACTGTTATAACACGAAACACCATGGACGTCCATTGATTTGTAAAGCATAAGCTTCAACGCATCTGCCAATGGCAGCAGTAACATCTATTTCCCTGCGGTATATAGGAAAGAATTGGAGCTGAATTGCAATTCTTCGTCAGAACCGCAATTAGTAATTTAAACAAGTTTACTTTTTTCACTGCAGGAAGTGTTGCGAAATGTTCCATAAATTAAAATTGTACTAAAGTATACACAGCCTATATTCTCAGGAATTGATTTCTTTCGCTTTGAGCTTCAAAATGCTTTAGAAAAAAGTTGAATTTTCGCAAATAAGCCTATTAAAGAATGTTGCTAAACACAACTATTAACTAGCTATCTCAGAAGCAAAAAAAAAATAAATAAAGATACATATAAAACATTAAAGGAGTTGGCTCTTTATGGTGATTCCAAGTTTATAATTTTCATTAAGTTTAAAGTTATAACATCAAACGCTACAAATCTGACTACAAATTTATTTTTGCATGTTCGTTATCTCCAAAGATGAGGTCTGTATTTCCTATAAATGTTTCCCTGTTTTGACTCTCCCAGTAACCCAAGAATGCTTCCTCTAACTTATCTAGTCCTGGGGGGACTTAGATAAACATTTTTGAGCATTTTTATGTCCAAAAATGGGATTTAATAAGGTCTTTCTATACACTCTACTTTTGAAAGAGACCCATCAAAAGTATCCAGAAGCTATTATTTTTTACATTAAAATCTCCATATCTCCTTTTGGGCCAATAATCACTTGCCTAAGTATCTCCTCGGGCGGCCAAGGAGATACTTAGCATACCGGTAGTAAAGTCGCTGGAATTTTTTTCCATTGCCGAGAAGGCACGCTGAAAAGGCCTACACAAAATTTGGAAGCGCATATGCTTTATAACGTTTAGCTAGTACCCGGCGATTAAAACGAAGTATATTAGATGCTATGTTGCAGTAGGCACAGCACGTCTGGCGCGGGAAATGACGGATGATGAGTTTTCTAGTCCCTTTGAGAGAGTCATCGATTGGAGACGAAGATATTTCATTTCCAGTTCAGGATTAATCGATGTTCCATCAAGATCAACCTCAAATTCTCCAGGAACTGGGATCCAGTTGAATAGTACGATTTCTGGCTTTTCAGTGTTAAATTTGCGATTAATTTCTGAATATTCTCAACTCAAAATAAAAACTTTCTCAAACGCCAGTACCGTTCGGCTGGGGTTGAAAACATCATCTACATAAGCAATAAGAGATACATTTATACCTTCTAAAATACACTTGGAAACCGCCTGGGTTTCCACGCCTATGAACACGAAAATGAAACACGATTGGGGATGTAAGACGCAATTAAGGTGCCAGCCTTTCTCGTTGCGTAGGTTTCTGAGTATTATTACGTGGTTTATCTGCTTCTTTCGGCTCTAATTTATTTGCTGATTCCATTTCTTGACGAATCAAGCACTTTATTTCAGTATTTAAATGCGGACGTTTTACACTTCATTCAGCTTGATAGTTGTTTTTTACCAATCCTTTTTTTAGCTTTTCATTTCTTTAAATTTTGCTCAGCATGGTTTCACCTTCGACTGTTTTCATTTATTTCTTTTTTTTTCAGATGGCCAAATATATTGACATGTCTATTAAAGTTCTCTCTGAAAATGAGCCGTCTCGAGCTGAACAGCTTCAATCTGACAAAAATAACGTAGTTTCAAAAATTTTTGAAAATGAAGACAGAGATAGAGATGGCTATATTTCATATGACGAGTTTAGTGGACCAAAAAAGGACGAGCTATAAATAATTTCGTTATGGCGTATAGACGTTATAATTCTTTATCTTTATGGGGATACTTAAGGGTCTGTTGAATTTTTTTGTCAAGTGTGAATAAGTGTTCTATAAGTGAATAAGATGAAAAATTGTATTGGTTATTTTTGGATGGATCCATGCATTTTCTAACCTTGAAATTTATTACTGTAATTGGAGAATGAATAAATTCTTAAATTTGGGTTGAAATGGTTTGATTATCTAAGTTTAGCTTAGAATTGTTAGCGCTGTTATTTCTTACAGCCATTAAAATTGGCTTAGTAATGACCGTCTGCGAAGTATGACTTCTCAGTCGCTCTTTTCACACCAGGCCGCCCAGCAGACACTGCCGATTCGAGTATCTTCTGCGGTTGGTTGCCGACACTCCAGCTCAGATTCTTTAAGACTGACTCAGTCAGTAGCGGGTGAAAACGTCAAAGAAGAAGGCCTAAATTCCAATAGAACGACAGACTTGGGAAAGTCCTGGACTAGGCTGAAATTCCGCTGTCAGATACAGAGGTCCTTGCGGCTGACGACCCTGCGTGAAGGAGGCTGAAAACGCTCTCAATGCCAGACCGGCATGAGTATTAAATAAGTAATTAAGATTGATTGCAAGTGGAATGCCAATAGTATATTTGAATTATATTCTAAGTGAACTACATTGCTACCATCTATTTCCTTCTACCTAAAAATTTGAATAGATTGTATTATAAAAACATCCTTTTTGATCTTGTTCTTTTTCAATATACCTCAGGTATATCCAAAAGAATGATGAAATGTATCTTCATTTTAAGTTTCTGGAAGCCGAGAAAATAAAATAATCTATAGCTTGCACGAATCTGTGGTGAGTTGGATTAACCACTGTTTTGGAGTGTGATAGATCAAGTTTTCCAAATTTTTGGATCAGTTTCCAGAAATTTCTAAATTTAGATGCGCTCTAAGTCTATCATCGATTAAAAAATTAGATTAATGGTATGCGCAAAACTGGCAAAGCAGTCCATCTCTTGGCCAGGATTGTCTTGCCATGATGTATTCCTTCCTCGTAAAAGATGAAAAATATCCTTTTTTTTATGGCAATGGAAATGGAAACTTATACATCGTAATTTTACTTTATTAATGCAATAGGCTACTATGTAGTATGAAATTTCTATTTTTTTTACGACTTTAATGTTAGGTTATGCTTATGGTATTTTTCTGCTGTATTTCTTGCTCATTCAATACTATTTATGTGTCAGGTGAACCAAGCATGCCTTGCTTGTGACTATTATCCAATGACAAATTGTAGAGTATGGGTAACTGATAAGAGTAGAAACTATTGAGGTATTGACAAAAACATCAATGCCAACTAGCATTTAGCGACACTGTATTTTTCGGTGTAATAATAAGAATAATTAATTGGTAAAATTAGGATAGAATAGAATAGATTTATTTAATAAAAAGAGCTTTCATAGCTTTGGCCTGGGCCACAACTAAATAGCGCTATTTTTTTACAACATTGGTCACTAAAGTGAAAAAACGATCGATTAAATGCACTAAATTACGAACGATTAAATGCACTAACAAAAATAAAGGACGAAAGAGTTTACGAAACGGTTTGCATGGCACAATGGGGGTTCCAGCTGGATTTTGATTTGGGTATTCACACGTTTTGTACAAGTAGGTGAAAAAAAAGGTAAAGGATGCGGCACTAGACCCTTAAGGTCCAAACCGGCGGTGCTGATCTCCGTTTTGTGGCCCTTCAGCCAGGAAGTGCAATGGGGGGCTGGGGGCCAGCCAACCTATGCTTTCGCAAACCCTTCCGTACAAGGAGGTGGTAGTAAAGAACGGTGCTTCTCACTTGCGAGCAACAAATGTCCAAACTTGAGCGTTAGTTCGTATCGGCGCTCACGGAGATACGGAATTTTCAGCGACTCGAGAGTGGACTAATAAGACACGTGATTTGGACCGAGTATGATTTTTGTAGCACATTTCTGCACAGTTTCGATGTCAGGTAGTAATAAGTGTCTGATTTCAGTTCCTGACAAAAAAATGATCACCTGGCTTTTCAAAATGCCACCATGCCAAACTGACACTTTAGAAGCTTCTGATTTTTGTTTTGAAACCAGAAAAGGGGCTCATTCAATTGGAAATCGAAAGGGCTGGTACCCTAAATAATAATCGAAAGTGATTGGAGGGCAACCAGCCCCCCCGCCCCCGCCCATCATTTCCACTAACAGATCAATTGTATTGGTAATCAGAAGCTCTAGTGCCCTTTTCAAGAGTAACAATAATCGAAGGGCCATTCCCCCCCCCACACACACGCCGCATTTTCCCGAAATGCATCCAATTCAAATTTTCAAATACCAATTTTATTCAAGATAGTTCAAAGATCATATAAAGGGGCTTCTGGGGTTGAAACCAACCCCCAGAGCCCTAGGGCAAGGGTCGTAAGTTATACCCCACTTGAATTTAAGGTTTCTACGTAAAGGATGTATAAACCTTAGAAGTCTCATTTGGTTGGAAACTGGAAGGTCTAGTTCTCTTTTAAGACTCAAAGGTGATGTAGGGATATTAACCCCCCCCCCCCCAGACCACCCCTCTTTTCACCAAACGTATCTGATTGAAAATAGTCCAAAGAACATATAATATTGCCTCTAGGTTTGGCACAACCCCCAGAGCCTTAGGAAAATGATCGTAAGTTATGCCCTGGGGGCATATAAAAGTTTTATGGAATGGCTAGTCGTATAGACTTCAGCTGGGGATCATTTGAAATCAAAAGTTATTGTGCCCTTTTTAATAGTCAAAAATGATTTGAGAAAAAGCAGCCTCCCTCAACGCGCTCTTAGCTCATCATTTCCCCCAAGCTCATCCAATCAAAATTTTGAGATCGCAATTTTTTCAACGTAGTTGAATGGTCTGAAAATTATGTCTGGGGATGACATCTACCCCTCAGTCCAAGTCCGCAAAACCCCTATGCCTTCCCAAGGTCAGAACAAAATTTGCACTTTACTAAAAAAATACAAATGAATGTGCATTGTCAGTTTAATATACATATACTGATATTTAGTAATCACAATATTAGTATTATTTGATTTATTGAAGTTATAAAAGTAAAAACATTTATATTTTTATCAGTAAAGCGCAAATTTTGTTCTGGCCTTGGGAAGGCATAGGGGCTTTGAGCTCAACTTATGATAATTTCTGCTCGTTTTGGGGTTGACTCTGTTATTTACGGCAATTTCTGTTCGTTTTGTGTTTCATTTATTTATCGATGCTGATTTGTGGTAGTTTCACGCTTGGTAGATTATTTGATTTTATTTTTGCTCTTTTTTTGTTTAATAGAGTTCTTTACTTTTCTTTGAAAAACTTATTTTGTGGAAAAAGTTTTTTAAATTAATCAACAAATAAAATGACATCATTTTTATACAATCCTAAAAAGGACTTATCCCAGATTTGCCTCTAACTCACTCGGACTATCTGTTTTGGCTTTTTCTACAATTAGCCATGGCTTGATGCCCACAGCTACTTGATTTTAATTCGTTATTGTAAGTCTTTTCTTTTATATGTTTATGTTTTGCTGAGGACATAGCGCCGAAATATTCATTCAAATATAGGATTCCACTGTCTTGCGAAAAGAATGTCCAAGGGCTGTCCTCAGCAAAATATAAATATTCAAAAGAAAAGAGATACAATAACATACAACTATTAAAACTAAAATGAAAATTTTATAACAGTCCCAGTATCCTTACTTCAGCGAAGTTCAACCAGGACCATTCAGTCCTGGAACCAGGAAGTTCAACTTCGCTGAAGTAAGGATGCTGTGACTATTTTAAATTTTCATTTTAGTTTTAATGGTTGTATGTTATTGTAAGTCTTTTTTTCTAAATATTTATGTGTTGCTGTATTTATGTTTTGCTGTGGATGGCCCTTGAACATAGTGCCGAAATATTCATTCAAATATAGAAATCCACTGTCTTGCGAAAAGAATTCCATATTGTTCTTCTTGTTTTTGATTTTAATGCAGACAATAAAAACTTTGAGACAGCCATTTTATTCAAAATAGTCTAAAGATCATATAACAAGGCTTTTGAGTCATATAACAAGGCTTTTTTTTTATCATATAACAAAGCACCAGAGCCTGGAGCACGGGCTATTAGTTATATCCCGGGGAATTTCAGGTTGTTATGAAAGGGATGGTTGTATGAACTTTAGAAGTGGCTCATTTGTTTTAAAATTTGAAGTTCTAGCTCCCCTTTAAGAGTCAAAGTGACGGAGTCCATTTAGTCCCCCCCCCTAACTACTCCTCTTTTCATGAAAGGCATCTGATTCAAATTGTGGGATATTCTTTTTAAAACAAAATAGTCCGAAGAACATATAACAATGCCTCCAGGGTTGACACAACCCACCAGAGCCCTGGGGCAAGGGCTGTAAGTCATGACCTAGAGGCATATAAGGTTTTTATGGAATAGCTGGTCGTACAACCTTCCAACGAGATTCACTTGATTTGAAATTGGAAGCTATAGTGCCCTTTTTAAGAGTCAAAAGAGATTTGAGAGCAACCAGCCCCTCCTCCCTTCCACGTCCATCATTTCCCCCCAAAAAACATCCAAACAAAGTTTTGAGACATCATTTTTCCAGCATTCAAAGATTCAGTAATTATGTATTTGGGGATGTCAACACCCCCCCCCCACCGAGGCATCATGGCAAGGGCTGTAAGTTAGGCACTTTTTTCTCTGTTATTCATATTGTATATGTCATTGAGAAAAAGTACGCATGTTTGACTGCTGCTTTCCCAAAATACGAAGGGCATTAAGGTGAGTCTTTCAAGGAATGTTGAGGGGAGTTTTGAACTAAATCAAAATGTTATCTGTATATGGGTTGTCAAAATGGCATAATTCAGGAATGACTGGGTATGTTAATTTGGAACTTTCAGGAAATAATAAGAAAGATGATCAATTCACTAAAAAGGCAGTATTTGCATGATAATACAACTACCACTACTTCCACTGCTACCACAAGCCGCTACAACTACTACTACTACTGCCACTACCATAATTAAAACTACTAATTCTGTAGCGGGTATTACTAAGGCTGAGGATATTAAAATAAACATCTGAGTAAATGTTGAACTAAATCAAAGCATATTATGTGCATATAGATTGCTGATACGGGCGTATCAGCAATGTTTTTGGAACGGATTATCGTATCAAGTGGATACTTCAGGAGTATCATGATTGGAATATTCAGTTGACCAAAAGGCAAAATGTACCTACTAGTACTGCTATTAATACTGTTACTATTACTACTAATAATACTCAATACTGTTACTACTGGTCCCACTACTACCACTACTACTATGATACTAGCACAATTAAAGCTAAGCATAAGACGTTGAAAATTTGACAGAATATTGAGGGGGAGTGTGAACTAAATCAAAATACACTATGTGCATGCAGATTGCCAAGGGCGTATCTCAAGAATGGATTTGGGTATTAAGAGAAAAATTTCAGAGAATACTTAAAGGGGAAGATCAATTGAAAAAAAGGTAATCGGGTGTTGAAGGGGATTTTGAAAAAAAAACAAGTGATATGTACATACGGCTACTAGCTACTGCTCTCCTACCTAAGCTAAGGGTATTAAGGAGAATCTTTTAAGGAATATTTAGGCAGATGTTGAACTAAATCAAAGCAAACTATAATCATGTAGATTGTCAAAACGGTGATAAAGCAATATCACAATAAATGCTTACATTATTAAGTTAGACCTTTCAGGGTAAGTTGTGGCGGATTTTGGACTAGCCAGAAGACACTATGGGTATACTTTTGAAACTACTTCTACAGTTACTGTAACTAATGACACTAAGGGCAATAAGTTGAAACTTAGGGAACGTTTAGGGGGAGTTTCAATTAAACGGAAAAACTATATGCATGCCAGTATTAAAAGGGCATATGGACAATATCATATGTAGCTCTATCATAACTAATAATATCATTAATATTTTAAAGGGGCTTACTTGATTGGAAATTAAACGTTCTAGTGCCCTTTTTAAGAGTAAAAAGTGATTGGAGGGCAATCAGCTTTAAAATTATGTTTTCCTGAAAAAGACTATGTGAATATAAAACGAGCAGAAATTAATTAAAAAAAACTGTTTCCATAAAATAAGATTTTCAAAGAAAAGCAAAGAACACCAATAAATCAAAAATTAGCAAAAATAGAATCAAATAATCTACCAAGTGTAAAACTACCACAAATCAGCATCAATAAATAAATGAAACCCAAAACGAACAGAAATTAAAGTAGATAACCGAGTCAAACACAAAACGATCAGAAACTAACATTATTAAGGTTCACAACTCATATGCCTTCTCAAGGCCAGGACATAATTTGCGCTTTACTGCCATTTTTTTTTAATGTTTTTACTTTTATAACTTCAATAAATCAAAAATTACCAAGATTTTAAAGAATAAATATGAGCATATGTATATTAAACTGACAATTCAAATTCTGTGGTATTTTTTTTTCTCTGGGCGACTTCAATATCAACCTGGGCATTCCTCTTACTAATAGTACGAAAGACCTCTCCATGATCATCTCTAGATCTACCATCTAACCGTCAATCCAACAAGAGTTACTCAACACACTCAATTTTTAATAGACAATATTTTTTTTACTTTGTCTCCGCTCTCAGCTTGAGAGCTATATATGAAAATGATTTCTGAAAAGAGGGAAGTACCTACCGATTATAAGAAAATTCTAATTAAGCCTAGAGTTGCCAACGTTTCGTCCATGAATATGTTCTCTGAGCATCCAAAACTATGCCAGTTTTAGCCAAATTATGTCTATATTTTGTAGTGCATCTTGAAATCTGAGAAACTAGAGGATATTCTTTTCTACCAGTTGTGCTATTGGCCAAACATACTCTGTAAATCTCTCTAAAAGTGTGCAGTTAACAGCAAATGTAATCAAAACGAAAAAAAATCATTTGAACATCAAAACAGAATAACTTAATGCGAAAGCACAAAAGGTATGGTCGAGAGAGGGTCAATTACTTCCTTTTCATGGTGCTAGGTTTTTTCATGTTTCCTGCGTTTCACCAACAGAAAACAAAAATAAAACATCTCAAATAAAAAAGCATACCGAGAACCCGAACATCCAACACTATCATTTATATCATAATCTCAATGCAGAACACTATCAATCAACCCATTCCTATCCAGTGGGCTCCCTTTGAGAATCGTCAACCTATCAATTAAATTAACCATTATTCAAAATTTAAGTATGGGCGAGCCCCAGGTTAAGATTATAATTAGATATGGTGATACTTATTACAAATATTGAAATATATCGCGAGTAAAATGCCACTAGTGTATTTGAAATATAGCCTTTGAAGCAAAATACATTGCTTTTATATATTTTCTTTGGCATACGGATTTGAATATATCTTCTTCTCTGTTATCTTGTTCCTTTAAATACACCTCAGGTAAATCTATGAACATTGATAAATTAAAAGTATTTCTGCATGTTACTTTTCATGAAACCTGAGAAGATCAACCAATCAATAGCTTACACGGGTCTTTGGCGAGCGGGGTGAACCACTGTTTTGGTGTGTGATATAGCGAACTTTCCAAATTTTTGAATCAGCTGTTTGTTCTGAAATTTCTAAATTTAGAAACGCTCAACTCTACTTTTAATAAAAAATGTAGATTTAATTGAATATCTGTATACCCTCGATAGAATATCGAGTCATCATCAAAACAAACATTTTTCCAATTTTATTGGATTACGTACGATTTTATGATTCTCAAACATATCCATTTTAACACTCTCACTAGCAAATACAGACTAACCGTTTACTATAGATTTATCTGTTCAATATATTTCACCAGCGCATTTAATCCATCATGTAGTCTCTGTATATGCACTATATTCACCTTAGCCACAAAGTATAATTGTTCTTCCAACTTGAATTTGCTTAATGTTTTAACATATCCAGCAAACATCTTACCCCACTCTAGGGTTAGCCGGAAACCCCTTGTAATTTTCACCGCGACCTTAGGCACTCTAGGTCCCGTTTCATCAGCACTTCCAATATTTAATAGTTAATAAGCATCCATTTCAATGCTGACTGTCCCATTTCCAGAAAAAAACTTACTCTCGATCAATAAAAATGGTTTCAGGTTTCTACCACCTGAGGAGGCATGTTTGGACACGATTCCTTACAAACGTCTAGATACCTATAGGGGGAAAACAATATGGCTTCTACCACCTGGGGAGGCATTGGGTAGTAACTCTATTTATTTTCAAATATATCCAAACCTTCATCCAACAACCAACAGTCAAAATAAACAAACATGACCAACATAACCAACAAACAGAACCAGCAAACAACAAACATAACCAACAACCAACAAACAGGACCAACCACCATAACCAACCAATAAAACCAACAAACATAGCCAAAGACCATCAAACATAACCAACAAACCACATAATCAGCTGCCAACATAAAAAAATCATAACCATCAACCATTAATCCTAACCAACAAACATAATCAACAACGAACAAACATAACCAACAACCAACGTTTATGACGAACAAACATAGCCAAAAACCAACAATCATAACCAACAAACAAACATAACCAAGAACTAACAAATATAACCAAAAACCAGCAAACAATAATCATAACCAACAAACATAACCAACAACCATGAACAAAAACCAGGAATCATAACCAACAAAACATAAGCAACAAAACATGAACTACAATCATAAACAACAACCAACAAACAGACATAACCAATAGCCAACAAACATAACCAAAATAATCAACAACCAACATAACCAACAAATATAACCTACAAACATAAACAAACCCAAGAATCATAACCAAGAATAAAAAAAAATAAACATCAAAAAACATAACAAAAAAACAACAAACATAAACTACTAATATTAATCATAACCAACACAACCAACAACCAACAAACATAACCAACAACAAACAGCCATAACCAAAAAACATAACAAACATAACCAACAATTATAACCCTTAACAAACAAACATAATCAACATCCAATGTTAATTTCCCTATTTGGCTGCTTGACGTGCCTACGGCCCCACTTCTCGCAGTCTTGTTTTTTGTTTGTTTATTTAGTTTTTCTCTCTTTGTTGTTTTTTTTATGGCTGACCAGTTCATCTTAAGAATTATAATTCGTAAAATCTACGGGCAACATTTAGTCACTTCTATCAATTATAATTTTACTTTGGTTAAAAAACATGCAAATTTGTTAAATCAACAAACTTTGTTAAAAATTGCAAGAAAGAATCAATGATTCCGAAATCTTTTAAAATAAATACTCATTTTGGCATTGAAAATGAATCAAAATTAAAAAACAAACTGAGTCTAATAGCTTTAAATCATGTGACTTCTGAGCAAAAACAAAGACATTTTAAGTTGTTCAAAGACCTAAATTTTGTCGAAAATATTTATAAGAATAACCTTCAATCTGACATTTTTCTGAGAATTAAGGAAATGGCAGTTAGATGCTTTCACCATGATTTCCATTTGTCAAAGGATCGTTTGGCCAACACGTTTAATAAACTTTTGTTTGAGAACATCCAGGATTCAGATGTTTTTTATGCTCACTTTTGTCTGGGTCTTGCCATTAAGAATTTGTCATCTAAACCTCTTGGTAGTCAACAAGAAGAAGTTTCGTCGAAGAGTTCTATGTTCTGTTTTCCAATACCCATTTCTTATTTGAAAACAAAATCAAAGGTCGAGTCAGAAATTATGGCTTCTATTGATAGAGACGAGGCTCCTCAGGAACTTAGAACCAAGATCATAGGGAAACTAAATACTTTTAATATGAGCAAAATTGAAAGAGGTATCACAAAAACATAACCAACAACCAACAAACAAACATAACCAACAGCCAACAAACATAACCAGCATAATCAACAACCAACATAACCATCAAATATAACCAACAAACATTACCAAACCCAAGAATCATAACCAAGAAGCAACAAACATAACAACCAAACCACATAAACAACAAACATAACCTACAAAAATTAATCATAACCATAATAACCAAAAACCAACAAGCATAGCCAACAACCAACAGCCATAACCAACAGACAAAAAACATAACCAACATAACCAACAATTATAACCATTGACCAACAAACATAACCAACATCCAATGTTATTTTTTCTATCTGGCTGCTTGACGTGCCTACGGCCCCACTTCTCGCTGTCTCGTTTGTTGTTTGTTCATTGAGATTTTCTCTCTTTATTGTTTTTTTTTTGTCATGGCTGGCCAGTTTATCTTAAGAACTTTCATTCGTCAAATGTACGGGCAACAATTAGTCACCTCTGTCAATTATAATTTTCCTTCGGTTAAAAAACATGCAAATCTGTTAAATCGATAAATTTTCTTAAAAAATTGCAAGAAAGAATCAGTGATTCCGAAATCTTTTTAAATAAATACCCATTTTGGCATTGAAAACGAATATAAACTAAAAAAAATTGACTTCTGAGCAAAAACAAAGACATTTTAAGCTGTTCAAAGACTTAAATTTTGTCGAAAAGGTTTTAAAGCATAACCTTCCATGTGACATATTTCTGAGAATTAAGGAAATGGCAGTTAGATGTTTTCATCATGATTTCCATTTGTCAAAGGATCGTTTGGCCAACACGTTTAATAAAATTTTGTTTGAGAACATCCAGGATTTGGATGTTTTTTATCCTCACTTTTCTCTGGGTCCTGCCATTAAGAATTTGTCATCAAAGCCTCTTGGTAGTCAACAGGAGGAAGTTTTGTCGAAGGGTTCTATATTCTGTTTTGCAATACCCATTTCTGATTCGAAAATAATTTCAAAGGTGGAGTCAGGAATTATGGCTTCTGTTAATAGAGTCGTGGCTCCTCAGGAATTTAGAACCGAGATCATAGGGAAACTAAATACTTTTCAAATGAGGAAAATTGAAAGAGGTATAACAAAAAATAGCATTATCATACTTTCTGATTTGAAAAAGGTTAATGCACTTACTTTCATTAGAGCAGATAAAGGCAACACTATTGTGATTATGGACACTTTTGATTATGATTGACAAATGAATACCATTATTGCTGATACCATTACTTACAAAAAAACTAGATTTTGATCCTACGGATAAATATGTAAAGTTGACAAGAAAGGAATTGGAGTCACTGAAAATTAATTTACACATTACCCCACAATTTTATTCTAAATTTTATCCAAGCGCTTATTCCACATCCAAGATCCATGGTCTACCCAAAATTCATAAGACTAGATCCCCCTCCGTCCCATTGTATCAATTTTTCGTCACCTGTTTCAAAACTAGGAAAGTGGTTATCTGTAGCATTGCTTTCTCTCTAAGGAACGCAAAAATCATGTTTGAAAATTTGACTGATCTTACTAATAAGTTGAAAAGTTTGGCATTGGAGAAGAATTCAATTCTTTTCAGTTTTGATGTGGTTTCCATATTTTTGAATTGTAATGTAAAAAATTTGGAAGATATATTAAAGATTAGATTACAAAAGCACTTTGATTTGATACAAGATGTGACATTATCTAGTTTGGATATTGTTGTCATTATGGAGTTGGTTAGCCTGGTAAATGAATGTTCTTTTTGTTTTAAAGGAGAATTTTACAAGTAGGTATGTGGTTTGCCTATGGGGGAATCCCTCTCTCCTTTGTTGGCAAATATTTTCATGGACTCTATTGAAACCTACGCTATACACAGTTTTAGGCTCTCTCCTTGTTTCTGGGGCAGATTCATGGACGATGTGGTTTGCATTTGGAAACACGCTTTAGATTCCTTAGACCTTTTCCGTAAACATTTAAATAGTTTTGACAAAAACACACAATTTACAGTGGAGTTGGAAAAAAATGACAAACTACCTTTTTTGATGTCTTATTAATTAAAACTTACTTCCATTTACTGTTCTCAATAAACAGAAAGTCTGCGCAAAACTATAAGATAATTTTATTTTCATTCGAGTCACCTGTCTCGATGAAACAAGGTGTTTTGATTTTACCGAGGGATAGAGTTTTCAGAATCTGTTCCCAACAATTTATGGATTCTGAATTATTTTATATAAGAGATATTTAACTGTTTAATAGTTACTCAATTACATTTATTGATAAATAATAGAAAATAGGCGTATTAAACATAATAATAGCGTTATTTGAGTTTCGCAATCTTCAGAATTAAATGAGTCTAAAAGTTTCATTTCTTCGCCTTATGTACCTGTTTTGGGAGAGATACCTAAGCGAATTTTGCATAAACATAACATGGATACATGTTTTCCATTGGTGAAACCAATAAGTGGTTTTCTTAATTCTGAGAAGGATTTAATCTGGAGAAATTTAATTAGTGGGGTGCATGAAATTGTCCCCGAAGCCGCGCCACGCCGAAATGACGGCGGCGATTGTGTGATTCAGTATCGGCGGCGGGGCGCCGCCAGGCGCGCCGCATATTTTTTGGCGGCGCGCCGCTGATTTTAGACCGGCGGTGCGCCGATTTTTCTAATTAAAAACAATAATAAAAATTCCACCTCACCAAGCACGTTCAACTTCGATTTTAGTAAGGATATTTAAATGGTTGGCTAAAAACATACAAGAGCAATATGACAAAACAAGAACTTTTTGGGGCGTGCGGAAAGTGTTTATGTTCACCGTCGATCAGACCAAGTAGAATTCTCATTTTTAGCCACTAGACCCAGGGAAACCTACGTTGTGTTTATGTTTAACATCGCATTGTTCCTTTAAAATCCCGTGTTTAGTCATTTCCTTATTGTTAATGATTTGGGATAATGTGTGTATAACTTTCAAATTTTGAAGTTCAAACATCTCCTGTTCATCAAATACACACGAAAAGGAAGTGAAAAAAAAAACAACAAATAACAACATAGAAAAAACACTGTATACAAATCAGATACCATGGCTTAACAACACCAACAATTTTAAATCAGCGGTTATATCACTTCAGTTACAATTGATGTAGCAAAAGTCAGTTTGTTCACTCTGCCTGGAGCCATTGATCTTTTGGCAGTCACTATCAGTCGTGTCGTGCTAAAAAGTCGTTTAGCTGGGGCACATGTGGCCGGTACAGCCAGAACTTGACGAGCGTAAGCTGCCACTCGCGAGATCTGATACTAGTACTGTATCTTAGGGTCCCACAGAATGCCGCGAATGGGCTTCTTCTTTGTATCTGCTGAAATAAGTTGTTTTATAAGGGAGAACAAACCTGCACCTTCACCATAGGGCTCCTGCGCACTACACTACAGGAGGAACTAAACTGCACCTTTACCCTCTTTTCTTATCAACACGGAATAACCCTCCGAAATTCTTTTCTGAAAGAAGTGGTCAATATATAACGTTTTAAGTCAAAGTTTAAGGCTACTTCAACTTCAGTGTGCACTGCTAACTGTGCAAAAAAATGCAATTCATTTCTATAGATATATTTCTATACTAGCTCTAGATAATCTACCAAGCGGGAAACTACCGCAAATCAGCATCGATATATAAATGAAACCCAAAACGAACAAAAATAACATTGAACAACTGAGTCAAACTCAAAACGAGCAGAAATTAACATAAGTTGGGCTCAAAACCCCTATGCCTTCCCAAGGCCAGAAAATAATTTCCGCTTTACTGAAAAAATATAAATGTTTTTACTTTTATAACTTTAATAAATCAAATAATACTAAGATTTTAATTACTAAATATCAGTAAATGTATATTAAACTGACAATGCATATTCATTTGTATTTTTGTCAGTAAAGTACAAATTATGTTCTGGCCTTGGGAAGGCATAGGGGTTGTGAGCCCAACTTATGTTAATTTGTGCTCGTTTTGAGTTTGACTCGGTTATTTATGGTAATTTCTGTTCGTTTTGGGTTTCATTTATTTATCAATGCGCATTTGTGGTAGTTTTAAGCTTTGTAGATTATTTGACTTTAATTTTGCTCATTTTTGGTTTAATGGAGTTCTTTACTTTTCTTTGAAAAAACTTATTTTTTGGAAACACTTTTTTTAATAAATATCTGTCTGTTTTATATAGACATGGTCTTTTAAGGGAAAAAGAAAATCATACTTTAAATCTTTTCGTTTTTTAAGAATTTATAGTTTGGCCTGCTATCTGTATGCTGGAAAACAATTTTCAGCAAAATTTAACAACATAGACCCTTATAAAAATCTGGACACAAATAATAGTGTTTAATTTAGTTTCATACCTTCTCTAGTTGACCTGAAATGGAAAACTTGATAACATTCGCAAAAAATTTGTTTACTTTCTTTGATAGCTTGGATACACTTACGCTATTTTGATTTGGTCAAATTTTAAGAGCAGAAGAAGCCCTGAAAGTTTGAACATAATACCCTCAGTCGTTCTTGGGATACTGCTGAGATGCCTTATTGGGAATTAGCATAAACACAGTGCATTTTGATTTAATCTGAAGGAAACATTTACTTTTTAAACATAAAGGCAAACGGGAGGGGGGGGGTGGGAGGGGGATTAGTTTCCCTCCAATCACTTTCGACTATTAAGAAGGACATCAGCTCTTTCTATTTTCAATCGAATGAGCCCTTTTCGAAGTTCCTACGACAACTCCTTCGATACGAAGTGCCCTGGTCTAAACAACAACAACAAAAAAAATAATACATTATACCCACATCGATCTCTACTATAAAAATTTCAAGCCTTCCAATCGCTTTCGATTATTAAAAAGGGCACTAGGCTTTTCGATTTCCTAACTAATGATCCCTCTTTGAGTTTCTACGACAACGCTTTCTATAAACACCGTATATGCCCCTGGGCATAAATTACAACCCTTACCCTAAGGGCTGTGAGGGTGGTTGTCATCCTCTAAGACCTAATTTCCAGAACTTTCAACTACGTTAAACAAAATGGCTATCCCAAAATTTTGATTGTATGTGTTTCGGGAAATGGTGGGCGTGGAAGTGGTGTTAGTTGCCTTCCAATCATTTTCTACTATTAAAAAGGGCACAAGCCACTCCAATCTCTAATTGAATGAGCCCTTTTCGAAGTTTCTACGACAATATCTTCGATATGAAGTGCCCTGGTCTAAAGGAAAAAATAATAAATAATACATTGTGCCAACATTGTTCTTATATACATCCAGGGCATAACTACAAAATCCTTAAAAAAAATAATACATTGTGCCAACATTGTTCTTTACTTAGACATCTCGATTGCGCTGCCTATGACAACATCCTGAATTGCCTAATGCTCTTTTACCTACCTCTTTTCATCCGAAAAATGAGAAAGAAAAATGAACAGAATTTTAAAGTGGAAGGTAGAATTTTGGTTTCAAGAAAAATTTCTTCTTCTCCTTCCTGTGAACCGATATACATGGCGAGCCCAAGATGACAGTATTTATTTTTAAGAAACAGATTAGCCGGGATGACGGTTTAAGCCCCGAGATCGATATCGATAACCAAAAAAGAGAAAAAAACCGGCAGCGTATTAGTGACGCCGCCGCCGATAGAATCAGCGGCGGCGTCAGCGCGCTGATGCAAGTTCGGTGGCGCGCCGCCGTTTTTTTTACGGCGGCGCTCCGCCGATTTTCGGCGCGGCTTCGGGGTCTCTAGCATGAAATTCTTTGTTCTTGTAAGAGGGTTTATATTGATAAAACTCAGTAGTATGAGCGGTACTATTCCAGGGGTTACTCCTTATATGGAAGACAACTGGGTTCGATCCAGAACAACACCTCCATAATCCGAACCTAGATCTAAAAGTAACAAATGATGATAAATTACAAGAGAAAGGAATTTGACCTACTTTAGAGAGAGCGTTAGAATCCAGGTGAGAGATTAGAGATTATTTCTTCAAGACTTTGACATGGGATTCTTCCGTGTACATAGAATTGGAAATAATTATGTAAAAAGAGAAAAGGTTGAAATATTAATTGCTTATCAACTATGGGATAAATCTCAGGGAAATATGACTTCATTAAGAGATACATGTTATTTTTTGTTTTGGAGGGATGTTTTGAGAAAAAGAGGGAATGACCTCCCCCACGCACATGATATAAATGTAAGAAAGAATTTATCAAAACGTCCTTAGACCCCACCTACTGAGAATTGGATAGGCGAGCGGATTAAACGTTCAATTTTGACACTTTTTACTTAACAATATCAAATATGCTAATTTTAAATGTTTTCATTTTAAAAGTTTCCCATGACCTAACCAGACAAATTACCGAAATTATTAGTGAAAAGCCCACTTGCCCTACTTTTATCTATCTTGAAAAAAGGGGTTATGTTACGAAAATTCAATTTTCAAAGATGTGTCTACAGGCGACGATATGAGCCGGAAAAATATTTTGAGATAAATACCTCAACTTTTTCCCCACTATTTTTCATGTTTCACTTTTAAGAAAAATTTTCTTTCTATACAATTCCAGCTTAATACGGCCTTATTCACATTTCAAAATAACACTGAAAACTGTTAGAGACATACGTTGAACAAGTCTGACTCTCCGAGTCACTTTAAAACGTTGAAATAGTTTTGGCTGCATGTGGTCAAAGGACTGGAGAAATATGTGTGTATTTTTAAAATCGTTTTCAATCGACATGAGAGATAAGCGTTAGTTGGGGTAATAGCTACAATTGTTCTCAAACAATGGAGGAACTATAGACACAAAAAATAGATTTTAGGTTAATCTACTGAGTTTAAACTTTGGTCATTTTAAGACTTTTTTCATATTTTTATTATTTTTGCGGATCGAAGGGGCTTGGATTATATGGCTCCCTATTAGGGTGATGAATCTTTTAGGATTTAAGGGGATTTATCTTCAGGATTGATCTGAGTAAAACCGAAAGGGGGATGATAGAATAATGGTTCTTTTCTAATGCTAAACTTAATAATGTGTGTGCTTTTTTTTAAGTGAGAGGATACACACTCTCAGTGTTGAATATGTAGTACATACAGCCAAACGAAGTTAATATAAGCGATATCTCGTAATAGCTAAGGACTCCTAAAAATCTACTAGGGTTGTTTTTGTTGTTTCCCAAAGGGTTGCCCTAGCTTTAGTCCAAAATGCAAGGAAACAACTAAATTGCACACTCACATTCGCAATATTAGTAATTGCAGATATTCCCCATGAATGTTTTATGGGTAAAAAATTAAGGTTATTTCTGTTGTTTCTTAAGGGGTTCCCCCAGCTTTAGTACAAAATGCAAGGAAATAACTAAATTGCACACACACATTCGCAATATTAGTGATTGCAGATATTCCCCATGAATGTTTTATGTGAAAGAAATTAAGATTATTTATGTTGTTTCCCAAGGGATTGTCCTGCCTTTAGTCCAAAATGCAAGGAAATAAATAAATTGAAGACACACATTCGCAATATTAATGATTACACATATTCCCTATGTATGTTTTTGTCCGCAAGAAATTAATGTTATTTCTGTTGTTTCCCAAGGGGTTTCCATAGATTTAGTCCAAAATGCCAGGAAATAACTAAATTGCACACACATATTCGCAATATTAGTGATTGGAGACATTCCCCATGTATGTTTTATGGGCAAGATATTAAGGCTGTTTTTATTGTTTCCCAAGGGGTTGCCCTAGCTTTAGTCCAAAATGCAAGGAAACAACTAAATTGCAGAAAAACATTCGCAATACTAGTGATTACAGATATTACAGATGTATGTTTTATCGGCAAGAAATTAAGGTTATTTCTGTTGTTTACCAGGGGATTCCATGTTCAAACTACATATTATTTATTAATAATGTTTAATTTTTTTTAATAAAGTTGGGTTTTAGTTTTCAGAAATAAGAACATCCACGTTTAAAATACATCTGTTTTTATTAATAATATTTAATTTTTTAATAAAGTAGGGTTTTAATTTTCTGAAATAAGAACATCCACATTTAAAATACATCTGATTTTATTAATAATATTTTTTTTTAATAAAGTTGTGTTTAGTTTTCCGAAATAAGAATATCCACGTTTAAAATACAGCTGATTTTATTTATAGTATTTGATTTTTTTTTAATTAAGTTGGGTTTTAGTTTTCAGAAACAAGAATATGAACGTGTAAAATACATCTGATTTTATTAGTAATATTTGATTTTTTTTTTAATAAAGTTGGGTTTTAGTTTTCAGAAATAAGAACTCCCACGTTGAAAATTCATATGATTTTCAGTCTAGACGGTCAATCACCATCGTTAACCACTTGAGTCATTCAAACTTTCTATCAATCACCGTTAACTCTTGACTCAAGTGTCAAAGAGGTTCCTAGACGGTCAATTATGCTGGAATCAATCAATTGACGGAAACTTTTGATCAAGGTGATTGACCGTCTCGGGCCTTATTAAGGTGGTTTATTTTGTGAGCAACGAGAAGCTGCTACATTTCACCAAGCAGTCTCATTTTTCTACCCAAGCAGCTGAGCGTATCTTATGATTGTTTGGACACCTACTATGAATGCCCCTGAACTTACCCGTAAAGACGATCATTGTTTTTGACCCTTGGAAAGCCGGTTGGAAGAGACCCCACGACTGAAAGAAAAAACGATGGCCCGACAACCTGTCCTAGTTCCTGGCCATGGCCAAGGTCAGATGAAGCGAATCACAAACGCTCGCACTGGAACGAAGCAGAGGGAGGAGGCAGGGGTAACTCTCTGCGCCAAGCAGTGCCCGACGGGAGACTTAAGTCAAGTCAGATCATTTATAAGAGTGGCTTACATCCAATGAATGTGACTAGATGTAAACTGCCGAGGAATTATAATAACAGCCAGAGAACGGAGTTCCTTAGACGAGAACGTCAAGATTAAGGTTTCTGAAACTAAATAAAGTTTAATTCTTTTATGTATTAAATCAATTTTCATCCATATGGGATAAGCTAATAAAACTTATTCATTTTTTATTTCATAAAAAGAGCTTCAATTATATAGCATTAGTTTTATCTACCGAAAATATTATTTGACCTAGATATCTCATTGCTAATGTCAAGAATTTGGTTTAGAGTTCAAAGTCCAAATTTCTCATGCTAAACTTTACTGTTTCCAATTATATTACGTTATTAATATTTAGTGTTAAGTATTTTGTGTGGATAATCATAGGAAGCGCAATAGCGCTTCCTAAGTAAGAAACGATGTTGGCACAATGTATTTTTTTTGTGGTTTTAGACCAGGCCACTTCACATAGAAGAAAATTTCCTGGGAACTTCAAAAAGGGCTCACTCGATTGAAAATTGAGAGGGATAGTGCTCTTTTTAATAGTCAAAAGTAATTAAAAGGCAAATACCCCCGGCCCATCATGTCCCCAGACACTTTGGATCAAAATTGTGGGATAGCCATTTTTTTTTGCGTTGTTGAAAGGTTTGCAAATTTTGTGTTTGATATTGATTCCCCCCCCCCCCCAACCCATAGGGCAATGTTAGTAAATTATGCCCTGGGGTACATAAGGTTTTGATAGAAAATGTGGTCACATAAACTTCGGAGTGGGCTCATTAGATCCGTGATTAGAAGCTTTAGTCCCCTTTTCAAAAGTCAAAGTGAAGGGAAGGCAGCTGCCCCCCCCCATGCAGCCGTTGTATTTTCCCGAAGTGTATCTAATAGAAATTTTGAAATAGCTGAATATTCAAAATAGTCTAAATATCATATAACAGGGCTTTTGGGGTCTTACCCCAAGAGCCTGGGGACAAGGATTGTAAGTTACGCCCCAGGGGCATTTAAAATTTGTATGGAGAGGATGGTTGTATAAACTTTAGAGGAAGCTCATCTAGTTGACAACTGGAAGTTCTAGTTCCATTCTAAGAGTCAAAAGTGATGGAGGGCAACTAGGCCCCCCCTCGACTAAGCCTCTTTTCACCAAACGCATCCGATTGAAATTATGAGACAGTAAGTTTTTTTTTTCAAAATAGTCCAGAGAACATATAACAATGCCTCTGTGGTTGAAACAACCACCCGATGCCCTGTGGATGTGGCTATAATTTATGCCCTAGGGGTAAGATAAGGTTTTTTATTAAACGAGTGTTCGTATGAACTTCAGATGGGGCTCATTTGACTTAAAATCGGAAGCTATAGTGCCCTTTTTAAAAGTCAAAAGTGGTTTGAGAGCGACCAGTCTCCACCCCATGCCCATCATTTAACTAATCTTGAACATTTAACCAATTTTGAATATCTTTAAAATTTGAATATTTTCAAAACGGTCCTAGCGTCATTATTTCATGGAAGTTCAACCATGACTCAAGAAATTCAACAAGGTTGAACTTTCCTGAAGTAACATTACTAGGACTGTCTTGAAAATATTTTAGTTTTAAAGGTTGTATTTTGATCTGAGATCTTTTGCATTCTTTTTTTCATTTGTTTTGCTGAGGACGACACTTCGAAATAAGGTCGAAATATTCATCTAAAGTTGCATTCATCTAAAGTCTTATATAAAAAATTTTCTATTGTTCTACTTGTTGTTCATAACAGAAATTCTGAAAGTCCTTTTATTCAAAATAGTCCAAAGATTATATAACAAGGCTTTTGAGGTTAATGCAAACCACTTGAGCCTGGGGCGACGGTTGTAAGTAATGCCCCTGGGCAATTATGGTTTTTATGGTAGGGATGGATTAATAAAATTTAGAGATGGCTAGTTTTGTGGAAATTGGAAGTTCTAGTTCCCTGTTAACAGTAAAAGTGATGAAGGTCAACTACGCCCTCCCCAACTATTTCCTTCTTCGGGGGAAAGGAGTCAGCCCCACTAGAGTTATCCAAGTTTATAATAGAAATGTTGTACTTTTTTCTATTTTCCTTATGTTCTACTTGTTGTTTATAATAGAAATCTTGAGAGTCCTTTTAATGAAAATAGTCCAAAGATCATATAACAAGGCTTTTTAGGTTAATATAAACCACTCGAGGCTATGGTAAGGGTTGTAAATTATGACCCTCGGACAAGTATGGTTTTTGTGGAAAGGACACGATGTATAAACTTTATAGGAGGCTAATTTCGTGGAAATTGGAAGTTCTAGGTCCATCTTAACAGTAAAAGTAATGGATGTCAACTAGGCCCTCCCAAACTACCTTCTTCTTCGGGGGAAAGTGGTCAGCCCCCACTAGACTTATCAAGGTGAAAGCTGTATTCTGGCATCAGTAATTTCACGAATCCATAAGTAGTAGATGATAATATTTTCTTCCCAGTCACAGAAATAAGCAAAGATAAAAGACATCTAAAAATCTGTAATGTTACATATTATATCATGGAAAAGATATAACCACAGTACGGATTTTTTCATGCAGTAATGTCAGTAATGTCATTGTATTTGAACATTTAATTAAATAAGATAAAGAAAATAATAATTCACCTGTTAAAAGGAAATAAAGACATGTCATTAAGAATAGTTTAACATATAATTACACATATATTTAACATACAATTAACTTATAATTAAACATATAATAACATACAACATATAATTGAATATATAATTAAATAATTTCAATAAGGACATATAAATAAAGAAAATAATAATTTACCTGAGAAAAAGAAGTGAAAGCCAATCTTACAGGGGATCAAGATGAGTCAAATGGTAGAATGAATTTTTACCCGAGAGAATACAATTCTGGGTGAAAAAGAAAAAAGTTCTTTTTAGCTAAAACACTATTTTTGAGGTATTGTTTCGTGCATGGGGCTAAATATAGAATAGAATAAAAAAATAAAAGTCTCTTTGGAGAGAATTTATATAAAAAATACCACCCTTTTTGAAGTGGAGGGATCCTGATTAACGACGATGCTATGGTGGTTTTAGCATTTAAATCCAAAATTCAAAATTTGAAGAAAAATGACAAATAAAGGAGAGCTGAATAGATTATGGAAGAGATATGCCCTGCGTGAAGGAAGGTAGGTTTTTTTTCTGCTTTGCTTAATAGTTTTATGCATAAGCCAGGGCTCTAAGGGTACCCAACTGCAATAGCCAAGTGTATAAAGAAGAAGACTTTGCCCATTCTTGGGCAAAAATCAAGTTATCATTAATCGTAAAAAAATAAAATGAAAGGTGAGTGGATTGTAGAAGGGGTGTGCCCCACTCTGAGGCGCAAATTTGCTATGAGTTATAGCTAATTTAATATAAATCGAGTTGAAAAAAAGATATGGAGGATAGGGACGAGGTTTATTTGGAGGGTGAAATCTTCATACAAATTAAAGAATTAAAAGGATCTTTTTTATTATTTGGGATGGAACCGTAAGCGTTGTCCGTATGAACTTGTTATGTCGTAAAATCAAAACTTATCTCAACCAGCTCGAAGATTAATCTTGCCAAATTCTTACAAAAGCGGGATCTGATCAATTTGTTACAACCCACATGGTTATTGGGCAAATCATGTTTCAATATGCTTAGTCATAATAATGCAAACTCTTAGCCAGACCCCAGGTGTGTTTATTGCAGAGGAGACCTGATTCAACTCAGTCGAAGTGCAATTATCTGCCTTGGAAATAGCAAATGAAGTAGAAAGTAGCCTTTCCCTATGGCTTTGGTAGAAGTATGGTTTAACTATGGCTCTCAAAGCAGTATGCTGAAAGTAGAGGTCTGTTAATCGACGTAATACAGATGTAAAGGCGCCTTACTACTGTTGAGCACTAAAGACAGAAAATCCAATAAGCTGAATTTAGTTGCTGTCAGTTTTAAAGTGTCATTCCAAGCAGTAGCACCCATTCATGAAAATATAGTCGGGGCAAGGATTTTTTGGTTTTTTATTTTATGAGAATGCAAAAACTGTATTTATAAAATGATGGATCTACAAAAAACTATATAGTTTCCGAAATATAGGAAGCGTAGTTAGGAGTCAACTCTTAAACATTGTAATTCAAAATTAAGTAAAAAAACGTGTGTACTGTGTTTTCTCCCATTTACATGTCTGACTAACGCTTTGCAAGCAAAAGTGGTTTATGAAAGTAATGATCCCATCGGTAATTGTCGTATACACTACTGTGTCCTTTAAAACACTTGCATGATTATCTTGGCGCTGAATAAGCAAACAATGCTGTCGATTTTAGAAAGCTTAATATTCCTTGGCTATCGAATTAGCAAACTGCTGCCCTGACTTTAGAAACCAATAAGCCCAACCCGGGCACCGAAGCACCAAATTTTTGTTTTATCGGGTTTCGGCAATTTATGATAAAAGCTGTGGGGATTTCGGCTATACATGGTCTCTCACAGTAGGAATATGAGGGGATTCTAGCTAAAATGTTTTCTCATCTAATTAATCAAATAATGCTTTCTTGAAAGTATTTGATAGTCACGGGAATGTTCAAGCCAAGAACCAGTTTCAAATTATAACCTATCCAAGGTTTAACAGGACTGTAAAGGCATTTCTAGCTGATAGAGAATAATACTATAAGATATGACAGTTACAAAAATGTTCAGTAATAGCTTTCTATTCAAGGAGAAAAGTCCACAAATAGTAAAATATGAACATCTTTTAGTAAGAGCTATACATGATGTTAAGTCTCCAATGGTAGAGCAACTACCTAAAATTAATTGTTCATGTTTAGCTAATATGGCACCCAAACATTCCGAACTACTTGCCACTATCCATAACATTAATGTAGGTATGATAAAGGAATTTAGAATGTAAACAATTTGTCGAATATCCATGGTATTGGACCAGTCCAGCTGCAACTTGGTAACATAGCGTACAAAGAATATGAAATGCAGTGTTGTGTTTGCCACTTGAAGAAATATGAAATATTCATTGCTCTTTACAGACAAATTCACGTCTTGGACAATTTGTCTATGACAAAAGACCGCTTTCCTTAAAACTATCTGCGACGTCTGAAGCAACCAAGTTTGATTTTTTGTTTTGTCATTGAGCTGTTTACAAATTAGAACATACATAAGTTGTACTAAGTAGGATAAATGCATGAAAAGCATTATAAACGTTTCAAGTATCATTTCTAAAAGAAAATATTTCTCTGTATAAGTTAAGTAGATTTTGATTGATGAGTAGATTGTAAGAATCAGATTACCAGCTATATCATATACCTTTATCTTTCTACTCTTACTTAAAATTCTTCCCCAAGCTTCATTGCTTCTTCGGATTACAAACAAAGCAAAATTTAACTTGTTGCAATAAACGTGGTTATAATGGTATACCTTAGCAACCTTAAAGCATCGATGGAGTATAAGACATAAAAGTTTTTGGCCCAATAGAAAAAACAGGGGCAATACAGACAAAATAGACCAAACGAATAAATCTTATAAATTCGCGCAGTTTCTTTCACTAGCAGATAAAACCCGAATGTTTTAAGTAAAAATAATGAAAGTAGTTTTGCTATAAGGTTCAAGTACTGCTTTCTCACCAAGGAAAGAGTCCACAAACAAAAATATTTATTTCAAGGAATTTGCCAAATTTAAATGGAAACTATAGGTCCTCGGTTCGGAATGGCAGCTTGTTGTAATCAGCCTTGGCAATATGGGGCAATATACAATTTACTTCTGAAAAATTAGTGTTTCTAAAGAAATTAAAACTAAAATAGTCAAAAGTTTAACACTAAACTGTTAAAAATTCAACTTTTTTTTTGCCAAAATTTACTGAAAATGAGATTTCGCAGTTCACTATAAACTTGTTTTTCTAATAACAAGCGAAAATATGTCAGCAGCTATCTCACAATAGATGCAATTGTCTAACCAATTAGAGCCGATTTTTGCGTGGATACGTTTATCTTTATTCAAAAAAGCTTGTTTCCAGCAACAATATTGTTTATATTTGAAAATTGACTTGAGCAGGATCTATCCAAATGTCCTTTCTCCCTTAGACTTATGTTGTTGACTTGGAGCTGGCTCTCCTTGAACATTTATTCAGCTCAGGTAACTCAAAAGATATTTCAGTCTTTTTTACCAAATTTGAAACCTACCCCCTTAATAAAAAGTATCCAAAGGTTTTTATATTAATCTTTTACATTTATTTATTTTATTATAATGCTTATAATATATTTTGATATAATTATTATTTGTTCTATTTTCATTTCATTTTTCAAGGAATGCGAGCGGAGGAAGGGTAGTTTTAAATTTATTATTATTTGACGGCGGTTCAGGATGGACTTGCACTGAAAAGGTTTTTGAAAAGTATTTCTTGGTGTTGAGGTATCCTAAAAGCATTAAATTATAGTTGTTGTTTAAAAATATAAGAAATTAAAATTTTAATTTGTGTTTAGGATGTAAATTAATAAATTGAATTGATCTTAAATGTTATTTTAAAAGTATTTCATTGTATTGAGGTATCATAAAGGCTGTAAAGTTTAGTTTTGGGTGAAAAAGATAAGTACTTCAACTTTTAAAATGGGTTTAGGAGGGATATTAAGAAAGGAACTTGTTGTGAAATGCCTTTTGAAAAGTATTTCTTAGTGTTGAGGTATCCTAAAAGCTGTAAAGTATAGTTTTGGGTGAAAAATATAAGTACTTCAACTTGTAAAATGGTTTAGGAGGGACATTAAGAAAGTAACTTGCTCTGAAATGGTCTTTGAAAAGTATTTCTTCGTGTTGAGGTACCCTCAAAGTTGTAAAGTATAGTTTTGGGTGAAAAAGATAAGTACTTCAACTTGTAAAATGGGTTTAGAATTGACATTAAGAAAGTAACTTGCTCTGAAATGGTCTTTGAAAAGTATTTCTTGGTGTTGAGTTATCCTAAAAGCTGTAAAGTATAGTTTTGGGTGAAAAAGATAAGTACTTAAACTTGTAAAATAAGTTTAGGAGGGACATTAAGAAAGTAACTTGCACTGAAGGTCTTTGAAAAGTATTTCTTGGTGTTGAGGTATCCTAAAAGCAGTATAGTAAAGTTTTGGGTGAAAAAGATAAGTACTTCAACTTGTACAATGGCTTTTGAAAAGTATTTCCTTGTTTTGAGGTATCCTAAAAGCAGTTAAGTATAGTTGTGTGTGAGAATGTTATGTTTTTCAACATTTAAACTGGGTCTAGGAGGAACATTAAACAAGTAACTTGGTCTGACACGGTCTTATAAAAGTATTTCTTGGTGTTGAGGTATCTTAAAAGCTGTAAAGTATAGTTTTGGGTTGAAAAGATAAGTACTTCAACTTTTGAAATGGGTTTAGGAGGGGACATTAAGAATTTAACTTGCACTGAAAAGGTCTTTGAAAAGTATTTCTTGGTGTTGAGGTATCCTAAAAGCTGTAAAGTATAGTTTTGGGTGAAAATAATAATTACTTCAACTTGTAAAATGGGTTTAGGAGGGACATTAAGAAAATATCTTGCTCTGAAATGCCTTTTGAAAAGTCTTTCTTGGTGTTGAGGTATCCTAAAAGCTGTAAACTATAGTTTTGAGGGAAAAAGATAAGTACTTCAACTTGTAAAATGGGTTTAGGAGGAACATTAAGAAAGCAACTTGCACTGAAAAGGACATTGAAAAGTATTTCTTGGTGTTGAGGTATCCTAAAAGCAGTATAGTAAAGTTGTGGGTGAAAAAGACAAGTAATTCAACTTTTAAAAAGGGTTTAGGAGGGACATAAAGAAAGTAACTTGCTCTGAAAAGGTCTTTGAAAAGTATTGCTTGGTGTTGAGGTATTCTAAAAGCTTTAAAGTATAGTTTTGGGTGAAAAAGATAAGTACTTCAACATGTATAATGGCTTTAGTAGGGACATAAAGAAAGCAACTTGCTCTTAAATGGTCTTTGAAAAGTATTACTTGGTGATGATTTATCATAAAATATGTCAATTATAGATTTTGGTGAAAAAGATAATTACTTCAACTTTTAAAATGGGTTTAGGAGGGACATTAAGAAAAGAACTTGTTCTGAAATGCCTTTTGAAAAGCATTTCTTGGTGTTGAGGTATCCTAAAAACTGTAAAGTATAGATTTGGGTGAAAAAGATAAGTACTTCAACTGGTAAAATGGGTTTAGAAGGGACATTAAGAAAGTAACTTGCTCTGAAATGGTATTTGAAAAGTATTTTTTGGTGTTGAGGTACCCTCAAAGCTGTAAAGTATAGTTTTGGGTGAAAAACATAAGTACTTAAACTTGTAAAATGGTTTTAGGATGGACATTAAGAAATTAACTTGCTCTGAAATCTTCTTTGAAAAGTATTTCTTTTTGTTGAGGTATCCTAAAAGCTGTAAAGTATAGTTTTGGGTGAAAAAGATAAGTACTTAAACTTGTAAAATAAGTTTAGGAGGGACATTAAGAAAGTAACTTGCACTGAAGGTCTTTGAAAAGTATTTCTTGGTGTTGAGGTATCCTAAAAGCAGTATAGTAAAGTTTTGGGTGAAAAAGATAAGTACTTCAACTTGTACAATGGCTTTTGAAAAGTATTTCTTTGTGTTGAGGTATCATAAAAGCTTTAAAGTATAGTTTTGTGTGTAAAAGATAAGTACTTCAACTTTTAAAATGGGTTTAGGAGTGACATTAAGAAAGTAACTTGCTCTGAAATGCCTTTTGAAAAGTATTTCTTGGTGTTGAGGTATTCTAAAAGCTGTAAAGTATAGTTTTTGGTGAAAAGGATAAGTACTTGAAATTATAAAATGATCTCGGGAGGAATACTAATAAGGTAATTTGCTTTGAAAAGGTCATTGAAAAGTATTTCTTGGTGTTGACTAAAAGCTAAAAAGTATAGTTGTGGGTGAAAAAGATCAGTACTTCAACTTGTAAAATGGGTTTAGGATGAATCTTAAGAAAGCAACTTGCTCTGAAATGGTCTTTGAAAAGTATTGCTTGGTGTTGAGGTATCCTAAAAGCTGTAAAGTATAGTTTTGGGTGAAAAAGATAAGTACTTCAACTTGTAAAATGGGTTTAGGAGGGATATAAAGAAATGAACTTGCTCTGAAAAGGTCTATGAAAAGTAAAAGATCGTTTTGCGGAATCATAAAACCTGTCTAGTATAGATGGGGGTGAAAATGATAAGTACTTCAACTTGTAAAATGGGTTTAGGAGGGACATTAAGAAAGTAACTTGCACTGAAAAGGTCTTTCAAAAGTATTGTTTGGTGTTGAGGTATCCTAAAAGCTGTAAAGTATAGTTTTGGGTGAAAAAGATAAGTACTTCAACTTGTAAAATGGGTTTGGGAGGGACATTAAGAAAGTAAGTTGCACTGAAAAGGTCTTTGAAAAGTATTTCTTGGTGTTGTGGTATCCTAAAAGCTGTAAAGTATAGTTTTGGGTGAAAAAGATAAGTACTTCAACTTGTAAAATGGGTTTAGGAGGGACATTAAGAAAGTAACTTGCACTGAAAAGATATAATAAAGCCTAAGAAAGTATTAAAAAATGGTGGCTCAGGGGACCCTTTGGGGTGCGGGGGGGGACCTTTGAGGACCGGGGGCTTCCTTCGGGGTTGGGGTGGGGTATGAGGAACCCTTTGGGGTTGGGGTAGAGGACCTCACAACACTGTTAAAATACAACTTGTGTATTATAACGACCGCAGAGTTTCACCCTCAAATCCTCTTCTAAAATCATCTTTTAAAATCATCTTTTAAAATGTCTCTAACTGTTCTCGCCGAAATAATTCCCTAAAATGTCTAAAACGGTTTCGCCCAAATAACCCCTAATCGTAGCTTCATCGTATTCCTTTTGTTTTGGCATCTCTGCGCTGTCACATTTGAAATTACTAAGAAACCTGATTCCCGTGTTAATCTATTCATCGCTAAGATGTTTCTTTGAGAATTGTTTCCATTGGCAATGTTTATTAATATCTTTTGGAGTTCGACCAGTAGAGTTGTTTCCGAGGTAAAGACATTAATGACTTGGATCTATTCCTGGAGAATCGTTTCTAGGCGAAAATTTTTAAGGTCTGACAGATGATGTCATTGGTTGATTGATCTGTCAAGAAAGGGGAATTAATTTGTTGTTTCTAAGGGGAATTATTGATTCACGAAAGGGGAATTGAGGTCGACAGCACAGGTGTTCCAAATTCCTGGACGGCATAACATTCGCCTCGAACGTGCACTTGGCCAAAACAACAAATAAATCGACCTGGGAAATTTAGGTCATTGACCTCATTAACCACGTGTTCTCCCTAGGGAGGCTATGCCCATATTAGGTGCCCCGTCACGACCTTTAGGGTCATCTCTACTGTTTTTACAACATTATTTTCTATAAAAACCTTACGTGCCCCAAGGGCATAACTTACAACCCTTGCCCTGGGGGTTTTCTGGGGGAAGGGTTGTCATCCTTAAAGACCTAATTTCCAAAACTTTCAACTACGTTGAATGAAATAGCTATCTAAAAATTGTGATTGGATGTGTTTTGGGAAAAGGTGGGCTTGAGAGGGGGGTAAGTTGCCTTCAAATCACTTTTGAATATTAAAAAGGGCACTAGCCCTTTAAATTTCCAATCGAAAACGCCCCTTTTCAAGTTTCTACGACAAAGATTTCAATAAAAACTTATATGCCCCCGTGGCATAACTTATAACCCTTGCCCTGAAGATGTGGGGGGGGGGGAGAGTGAACTGCTCAAAGGTATCATTTTCTGAACTTTAAGCTGTATGAAACAAAATGGTGATCTAAAAATTTTGATTGGATGTGTTTTGGGAAAAGGTGGGCGTGAGAGGGGGATTAGTTGCCCTCAAATCACTTTTGAATATTAAAAAGGACACTAGTCCTTTGAGTTTCCAATCGAATGAGCCCTTTTTCTTGTTTCTACGACAAAGATTTCAACAAAAACCTTTTATGCTCCCAGAACATAACTTATAACCCTTGCCCTGAAGACAGTGGGCCGAATTTCCTGCTCAAAGGTATAATTTCCTGAACTTTAAACTGCGTAGAACAAAATGGCTATCTCAAAATTTTGATTGGATATGGGTGGGGAAATGGTGGGCGTGGAAGGGAGATTAGTTGCCCTCTAATCAGTTTCGACTATTAGAAAGGGCATTATCCATTTCATTTTCCAATCGAATTAGCCCTTCTTGAAGTTTTTACGACAACGCTTTCTATAAAAAACTTATATGCCCCAAGGGCATAACTTACAGCCCTTTCCCTGAGGGCTGTGAGGGATTGTAATCCTCAAAAATATAATTTCTATCTGGAAATCAGCTACGCTGAACAAAATGGCTATCTAAAAATTTTGATTGAAAGTGTTTGGGGAAAAAGTGGGCGTGAGAGGGGGGTTAGTTGCCCTCAAATCACTTTCGACTAGTAAAAAGGGCACAAGACCTTTGCATTTCCAATCGAATGAGCCATTTTTGAATTTTTTACAACAAAGATTTCAATACAAACTTCTATGCTCCCAGTGCATAACTTATAACCCTTGCCCTGAAGACTGTGGGAGGAGTGTCCTGCTGAAATGTATAATTTCCTGAACTTTAAACTGCGTGGAACAAAATGGATATCTCAAAATTTTGATTGACTATGTTTGGGGAAAGGGTGGGCGTGGAAGGAGTTTTAGTTGCCTTCCAATTACTTTCGACTATTGAAAAGGGCACTAGCCATTTCAATTTCCAATCAAATTAGCTCTTTTTGAAGTTATTACGACAACGCGTTCTATAAACACCTTATATGCCACCAGGGCATAATTTACAACCCTTTCCCTGAGGGCTGTGGGGGTTGTCATCCTCAAAGACCTAATTTCCAGAACTTAACTGCGTGGAACAAAATGGCTATCTCAAAATTTTTATTGGATACGTTTGGGGAAAAGGTGGGCGTGAGAGGGGGGTTAGTTGCCCTCCAATCACTTTCGACTATTAAAAAGGCACTATCCCTTTGAATTTCCAATCGAATGAGGCTTTTTTGATTTTTCTACGACAACATATCTTATAAAAACCTTATATGCCCCCAGGACATAACTTAAAACCCTTGCCCTAAAGCCTGTGGGGGAGTGTCCTCCTCGAAAACATAATTTCAATGTAGAAATCAATTACGCTGAAGAAAATGGCTATCACAAAATTTTGATTTGATATGCTTCGGGAAATGGTGAGCGTGGAAGGGGTGTTAGTTGCCTTCCAATCGATTTCGACAATTAAAAATGGCACAAGCCACCCCAATTTCCAATTGAATGAGCCCTTTTTGAAGTTTCTACGACAACTTCTTCGATACGAAGTGCCCTGCTCTTAAGGAAAAAAATAATAAACAACACATTGTGCCAACATCGTTCTAAAATGCCTTCAGGGCATTACTTAAACCCCTGCCCTGAGGGTTGTGGGGAGTTGTCCTCTTCAAAAACATATTTTCTCTGTGGAAATCAACTACGCTGAACAAAATGGCTATTTCAAAATTTTGATTAAATGTTTTTAAGGGGAATGATGGGTTTGGGGGGCTAGGTGCCCTCCAATCACTTTCGACTATTAAAAAGGGGGACTAGCCACTCTAATTTCCTATCAAATGAGCTGTTTTCGGAGCTTCTACGACAACACCTTCGATAAAAAGTGCCCTGTTATGGAAAAAAATAATACATTGTGCCCAAATCGTTCTTTACTTAGGCAGCACGATTGCCCTGCCTATGAAAAGACCCTAGCCCTTTCAATTTTCAATAAAATCAGCACTTTTTGAAGTTTCTACGATAAACATTTCTGTAAAGAAAAACCATATGCCCCCAGGGTATAACTTACAACCCTTGCCCTGGGGGGTGTGGGGGTTTGTCATCCTCAAACACATAAATTGCAGAACTTTCAACTACGTTGAACAAAATGGATATATCAAAATTTTATTTGGATATGTTTGATGAAATGGAGGGTGTGAGAAGGGGTTTAGTTGCCCTCCAATCAATTTTGACTTTTAATTAGGGCACTATCCTCTTCAATTTCCAATCAAATGATCCTTTTTTGAAGTTTTTACGACAACATATTCAATAAAAATCTTGTATGACCCAAAGGCATAGCTTAAAACCTTTGCCCTGAGGGTTTTGAGGGGCTATCATCCTCAAAGACCTAATATCCAGAACTTTCAACTACGGTGAACAAAATGGCTATCTCAAAATTTTGATCGCATGTGTTTGAGGAAATGGTGGGCGTGAGAGGAGGGTTAGTTGTCCTCCAATCACTTTCAACTATTAAAGGGGCACTAGCCCCATCAATTTCCAATCCAATGAGCTCTCTTCGAAGTTTTTAGGACAATACTTTCTTTAAGAACCTTATATGGCCCCAGGGCATAACTTACAACCCTTGCCCTGAGGGCTGTAGGGGGGGTGTCCTCCTCAAAGACATTTTTTCCAGATCTTTCAACTACGAATTTTCAACTATATAATTTCCAGCTATTCCAGATCTTTGATTGGATATGTTTGGGGAAATGGTTGCCGTGGAAAGGGTGTTAGTTGCCTTCCAATCACTTTTCGCAATTAAAAAGGGCACAAGCCCTTCCAATTTGAAATCGACTGAGCCCTTTTTGAAGTTTATACGACAACTCCTTTGATACGAAGTGCCCCGGTCTAAAACCAACCAAAAAAATAAATAAGATCATTCTTTACTTAGGCAGCGAAATAGCGCTGCCTAAATAGTGCTATCGTGCTATTGCGCAATACTAGTACGCTATTGCACACTTTCGACCTCTAAAAATGGTGTTTGTTTAATTCTTGGCATTTCGGGAAATGATGGGCATGAGAGGGGGGTTAGTTGTCCTCCAATAACTTTCGACTATTAAAAAGAGCACTAGCCATTTCAATTTCCAATCGAATGAGCCCTTTTTGAAGTTTATACGACAACACTTTCTATTAAAACTTTATATGCCCCAGAGTATAACTTATAACCCTTGCCCTGAAGGCTTTGAGGGGGCTATCACCCTCAAAGACCTCATTTCCTGAACTTTCAACTACATTGAACAAAGTGACAATGTCAGTATTTTAATTGGATATGTTTGGATAAATGGTGGTTGTGAGAGGGGGGTTAGTTGCCCTCCAATCACTTTCGACTGTTAAAAAGGGCACTATTAATTTCAATTTCCAATTGAATGAGCCCTTTTTGAAGTTTCTACGACGACACTTTCTATAAAAACCTTATATGTCCCCAGGGTATATCATACAACCCTTTCCCTAAATGCTGTGGGGGGGATATCCTCAAAGACCTAATTTCAGGAACTTTCATCTACGTTGAGAAGAATGGCTATCTCAAAATTTTGATTGGATGTGTTTGGGCACAAGGTGGGTGAGATAGGGGGCCCTCCAATCACTTTCGACTATTAAAATGGGTACTAGCCCTTTGAATTTCAAATCGAATGAGACCTTTTTGAAGCTTCTACGTGAGTGTTTTTTATAAAAACCTTTTGTTCCCCTGGGCATAACTTACAACCCTTTCCCTGAGGGCTGTGGGGAGAGTTACCTCCTCAAACACATAACTGTCATTTGGAAATCAACTACGTTGAACAGAATGGCTATCTCAAAATTTCGATTTTAATATTTTAAAATTGATTCTTCTAAACTCGACTTTTTAAGTGACGTCTATATTCTTCAATTATAAGAAACACATGCGTGAATAAACATACTATTCCTGTAACCTTCTCGAAAGGGTGCTATGTAAACAATCTGGCACGGAAAGGCTTGTCTTTGTCGTCAATTATATCTTGTGGATAATAAACCATTTACATAATTCTAGGCTATTTTTTTATTACACATTCTACTGGTTGGTTTTCTTGAAAAGGTTCTATTCTCTGCAAAATTGTCGCATAATAGATTTTGAGGGAGCAAAATATTTTTTATAAGAAATTATAGTATTTAGGTACTTTTTATCATTTTCAAAGGGCTTAGCTTGGGGGGGGGGAGGAACGAGACCTATTATTCCCTGCCTATTCGGATTTATTCTTTTCTAGTAAATTTCTAGCTTCACTAATGCTTATTACAGGGAAAATAAATTATTTAATATTTTACCTTTCTTTGAAAAGTTTCTTTTATTGTTGTGAGGGTGTGAAAACTAAGGTTTTTAATTTTTACATAGAAGGGTATGACGCAATGACTTAAATTTAGGGAGGGTACTAAAATTAAACTCATTTTATCTGGAAAAATAATTGATTATAGGAGTATCTTTTACCACCTCTATCATTACATGGTTCTTATTAATGGGACCCTCCATTAAGTTGGCTAGTTTTAAATCCTTTCTTCTTGTTTAGGAGTTTCCAACTTTCCCCCTCCTAACAAAAGGGCCAGGACTAATGATAAGGCCCCTGCGAGAACATCAGTTGTACAGTATGGGCGTTGGCCAAGACATTCAGGTCCTGCCAGGACTGCGCCATCCAGAGCCCCTACTCAACCCACAACCCAATCTGCGCAAAATTGTGACGCCCCTGCGCTGTCTGCAGAAAGCTGTGACATCACTCCACGTCAAGTCACTGTCCCATCTGCGCTGCCTATACAATTCACGGTTCTGAATGCACAAGACTACGACCTCGCCGGCCCGTCCAACCTCCAACATGCGCTGCCTGAGCCACCGGCCCCAAGTTTAGCGTCGGCGCAATTTGAGATGTAAGTGTATTTTTTTCAATCTAATAAATACTATTTTTTTTACCTGTAATAGATTCTTTTACTCTTTAGTTTTTTCGCTAGTTTCTTATCAACCTTATAATAATGTATTTTATATTCTCTGGCTACTACAGGCATTTGTTTTTACTGTTTTTACATGTCAAAGACATTAAATGTTTTCCAGGCATTTCGATAATTTTGTATCTTTAGTTTCGCCTCTTTAAGGTTCTGAAGTGACTTTATGCTAGAATACTAAAGGTCCAAGTTATATGTCCCCCCGTTTTTTTAAGACTCAGACCCTTCAAAAATATCTAGAATAAGGCTATTTTTCCATTGTTTAGGCTAATAAAACTAATTGCTTACCTCTCAGAGTGCGTATGCAAGCCTTGACAGCTTTTTACTTTTTTAAATTCTTTTATTTGTTACTCTTACCTTTCCAGGTTACATACTTTTTCGACTTTTCGACTTTTAAAACTTTAAAGTGTATACTCGAAGAGTTATTGGGGGGATTCATCTCTGCCCTCTCCTGTTAGTCTCATTTATTTCTATTTTTTTCTTTTTTCTAGGCCAAGATTGAAGGCCTCGTGGATCAATTCATTGGTGAAGGAATTGGAGCAGTGGAGGAAGCCTCCGATAAATTTTTATCCTGGGCAGAGAATCTGCTCGACATAATCCCCCCTTCGGTAAGTTTTCCATTACTCTTCAAATCATAAGCTTTAAAATTCTTAACTGCTAGTAAGGATGTCCATGAATCGACTCTCAATGCAACTAAAAAGGGTCTTTTAGAACCTGTGACATTTATTAGCAGTAGTTTGGCTCAAAGTGGACCTTTACATACATGGCCAGTAGTAGGGTCTACAGTTCCAAGGGGGCATGGTACCCTTTCATAATACAATAATGCATTCTAGCGACTAGTATGACTTCCGTATTCCTTCTCTCTCCTTTTCAGAGGACAATACCTTCCAATGAGCTAAATATTCTCTAATTATTCTAGGTTCACAAACCGACACCAGGGCCATCAGAACTCAACGAGAATACAATGGAAAGTGGACCCGAGAGGGGTTTAAGTGCGGAGGTGAGTCAGGATAGTGAATTCCCCAACATTGATCTAGGCAGTTTAGCACGGGATCTCAGACTCACCAATGACTTTTTGGACAGTGTGATAGAACAATTACCATCAAGTGAGATCGAGACAACACCTGCAGCACAGAGTGATTTAGGGGAGCAAATTAGAGCCGGCTTGCCTCCAGTATTGCCTCAGTTGTATTCAGCAGATTCAGTATTTCGCAACATTCAAATGTATAGGGCTGAGTTCGGTGACCCGTTCAATTCCCTATCAAGTGGTAGCATTTATACGGATGCTATAGACACCGCACAATCTTGTGTAAGCATGATTCGGGCACTTCTGGAAAACCACATGTGGGAGGCGGGTGGTAAGGACAGTATAATAGCATCCATCATACTTAAAATATTTTTTTAAATGCAACTTTGAGTGTTTTGCGCAAGAATCATATACAGACAAAGATGCAGACGCTTCACCCAGACTTGCGTAATTTTAGGGCGTTTTTTTCTGATTGGGTGTGTGAATTTTTTAATAGGATGGAGGGTAAAATTAAAATGGGAGTGGCTTAGTCGTTTTATTATTGAAAAATTAGAATTAAATGGACGGGGAACTTAGCGATAAAAAAGGGGTAATATATTCCGTGAGGGTATCATCCATTGAATCGTCGAAAAAATGGGTATGGCTTCTTTATGAGTCTGCCAAAGATCCTGGACATTTTTTCCAATTGCGAATATTAGCAGAGCTTTAAGCGAGGGTATAAAGTGGGATTGGATCTGCTATTACTGTCCATTGAGTTTATCAATATTTCTTAGTGAATTGAAATTTTAAATATATTTGAGACACTGCAAGTGTCATGGGTACCAGTCTGTGTAAACTGTTTCAGGGAACAATGCCACCTTATGGTTCAAAACTTTAAGAACACGCCGTTCCAGAGCAACAAGATGTCATTGGACATTGAAGCTGCGCTAACGGATGTGTCCGACCCGTCAAATTTGAATCGTGTGAAAAAACATGAAGCCATTGCAAGCTCTTTTGCGCATGCGTGAAAAGATATAAGTAATACCATGCAATTTGTAGATTTTTTTTAGATGTTGGGAGGAGAGGAGTGCTTTGGATCAGCTATGGCTCCACTTGGTAAAACAGCAAATGAGGCAACTTCACGACTGTGTCATATGCATTAACCAGTGAGTCTATCACCAGAAGACGAGTTGGCTATTAAAAATCTAGACATTTGTTGGGTTATAAAAAAAGCTTAATGAGGGGATGCCAAAGCCCGGGACCATGATCATTTACGGCAGGAAACTTCACCAAGGGAAAGTAACTTTCGGGGGATTGCACACAATTAGTGTAATTTAAATGTTAGACTGCAGTACTTTTTACTGGTTTACATGCACAACTCCAACTGCGATTTGAAATTCATATTAAAAGCGTTGGCACGATTGCAGATAGGTAAAGTTGCAGATGGCCCATGGGTAAAGGGTTCTCTTTCATATAACATCAAACTGAAATCATCTGAAAAGTTGCTAGTCTTAGAATTTAAATGACGAGCAATTTATAAGGGTAAATTGTACTTGAATAAAATCTGTTTCCTTGATTTCTTTAGTTTTTTACCCAAATCTCTAAGTCAATTGATTCAAGTACAGAAAATCGACCATTTTAATAGTTTCCCCCTCCCTAAACAGCACTTTCCAGATGAGGAACTGTATGATTTATTAACGTGTAAGGAAATATACCCGTACGAGTACTACAGCTCCACCTCGAAGCTAAGTGAGAGAAAACTACCGTCCATCGCAAAATATTATGATTCACTTCGCGATCGTCATTGCACCACTACTAATTAGGAATTTTCCAAGAGGGTATTGGCTAAGGCAGCGTGTAAAAATGGGTGGGATTATTGTAAAATGTACTTGGCAAGTGATGTATTGACGTTGTTGGATGTTGTCTGTGAAAACACGGACAAAATTCATGGACAATTTAGATTTGATTCATGGTATTATTTTTCCACTCCTTATCTGGTGATGGATTTAATTGTTAAAATCAGTAATGCAGAAATAGGTCTGATTACCGACGTTGATCAGGAACTTTTTGCAGAGAGATCCATGAGGGGAGGTTATGTTTCCTACGGGAATTGTATCCTTGAAACTGAAACGACTAGACAACGCACCGGTGAATAGTTGAACACCGTTTTCTTGGATATGAATTCCCTTTATCCGTGAGCATTGTCTCACTTTTATTTTCTGTGTGGGAATTACCAATGGCTTGACAATCCTTCTGCTCCAGATTTCCCAAACATTCAGACTGTTGCGAAAAATGGACCACAAGGATGGTTTTTCGAAATTGACGGTGATAAACCCCTGGAACTTCATGACTCGGTAAAAGACTTTGTTTTCCCTTGCATTAATAGACCGGTGAATATGAACTCTTTGAGTTTCTACAATTGATCTTTGGTAGAGAATAAAGATATGCATTGGACACCTTCAAAACAAAAGCTTATTGCTGACCTTGAGCCGAAATGGAATATTGTTGTACGCCACATTATTTTGTGGTGAATTCTAGCCAACGGTTTCAATGTCAAAAAGATTCATAGAGCCCTCTAGTTTGACCAGAAACCGTATATGAAGACTTTTGTTGACACTTTTGTCAATTAACGGTCTCAAGCGAAAACAAATGTCGAAAAAGAAATCTTTAAACTTCCTTTTAAATTCGGCCTTTGGTAAAATATGTGAGAGTGTGCACAGCAGGAGTCGTTGCGATGTTGTGACCGACCCAAAAGAATGTGCCCGAAACACTGAAACATAAATCTAACCCACCCGAAACCTAAACCTAAACCCACCCGAAACCTAACCTGCAGATCCAAACTTCACGTCATTCATGATCATAGACTCAAATATGATACTTTTACACAGAAAAAAGAGAAGTGTAGTTTTAAATAAAAATATTGCTGCTGGCAGTGCCATACAAGAAATTTCAAAGAAACTCTGTTGGATTTTTATCACAATGTGTGTAACTGCCAATTGCCGGGTATGGGACAAGTTCAAGCGTATTATGGAGACACCAATTCACTCCTGTTGAAAATTAAAACAGATAGTCTGTTATATGATTTGGAAAATGGAGACTACATTAGCTCTCGGATGGATTATACAAACCGGGAAGAGTCCCACTATCCGGATATGGTGAAACGCCAAGCCCCAAATCAGTTGTTTAAATTAAAATCCGTGACGGGGAGCGACTTGGTATCCCATGTTGTATTTCCCGGTCCGAAGGCGTACTGCGTGCAAACGCAAAATGAGACTACCAAAAAAATCTGCAAGGGGGTGCCGTCATACTATGTAAAGGAAAACTTCACCATGAGTGTTTATAGGAACTGTATAGAAAATAATTTAATTCCAAGAGCGAGTTTCATGGCCAATCGCTCTTTAAAATAAAAAAAAACTATACACTTCGAGTCGAGAAAAATAACCCGCCCACCATATTGGACAAAGTCTATGTGCTCGAGGGTGGTGTGAAGGTACTACCACATGACCACTACCTAACTAAAGATCGAGTTTAATGTGGAAGTTATAGGGAACAACTTGGTCTGGAGAAACCCCATAGTTGTGGGAGGAGGGAGGGGGCCTTCTGTGGGGGGGGGGGGGTAATTTTTATCGTCACCAGCTCAGCACTGCCTTTTTTCTAGATATTTCTTTCCTAGTTTTTTTATACTTATAATTTTTTTTCGTTGTGCAAAGTGGTAATTTTCAAGTGTTTATTAAGTGTTTATTTATTTTATCACACCGCCACGCTGGCCGCGGTACCGTCCTCTTGTTGCCCGTGGCACCTTCCGGTCACCGCAGCGCCTGATGGCACCCTCCCGACCAGTGTGCTGTACCCCCCCCCCCCCCGCCCCCAGTGCCTATTTAAGTGTTCAAATGCTTATTTAATGCTGATTGTAAATATATTCAAGCGCTTATTTTTTATGTTCAGTGTAAATATATTCAAGTGTTTATTTAAAAACTTTGTAATGCATTTTTTAATTAAAGAAACCATGTATTCTATTTAATTTGAATATTTATTCAACAGATTGAGGTTAGGTTAGTTGCATTTTTAATTTGGAGGAGTATGCATCAATTTAAAACACCATTCAGACTTTTTTTTCCGAACCGTCTATGTCTGGCAAAGCAACACTTTAGCAAAAATAATTCATAATCGTGATAAAGCATGTTTAGAGAATCCGAAAAATACCCATTATTGCTGTATTCGATGGCAATAATCTTATGACGAAATACAGAAGATTGATCCAAGCATAAAAATCAAGCAGGGACTTGACATTTTTAGTAGTATTTCGCCAATCTCTTGGCTGATTATTGACGATTTAGCTGAATCTATTCAAGAATGGGCAGAGGAAATGTTACAATTATTCACGGATGGTCCCACCACGAAAAAATTTCTGTAACTGTTGTGCTCCATAATCTTTTTCGTCAGAGTAAATATATGAGAACACTTGCTTTGAATTTTGCTTACTATAACATCGATAGAGTTGTTTGCGATTCAAGTTCTCTTATAATTGTGAACAAAAAAATCAACCCTAACGAACCCAAATTTTCACTTTCCGCGTACAATCAAGTCACTAATAAACCTTATGGCTATATTTTATTAGACCCGAATAAGAACACGCCCAAAGAGTTGCGTGTAGTCACTGATATTTTCGATAATGAAATTTCTGTATATCTACCTGTGAATAGTGGAAAAGGTCATTAGTCGCTATTATGACGTTGAAGAAGATACATGAACATAAACATTTATTTTCTGTGCCAGCCAATTCAAAACCGCAGCCTAGGAAAGCAATACTCAAGCCTGGTATTGACAAGAAATTTATTAATCTCTTATCGGAACTTCGTTTAAATTTAAGGGACGGTAATGTTCAACTGTCAGATGGTGTTAGACAACACACAAAGCAAAATAGGTCACTTGTTCGTGCTCTAGCTTGCAAAAAGAAAGCAAATTAGAAAAGAAAACGTCTTGATCAAGTGGTGGTAAATTCTTTTCATTGTTACTACCGATAATCACCGGACTTGTAAACACTACTCTCTAAAAATGGCTAAACTTTATAAATAGACACCATTTGAACTTGCGCTTTTACCCAAAGGAAACTTTGAAGATAACCTTGATAAATTTATTAACATTGAAACGATTGCCGATGATGTAGAATTAAATTTACTAAAACTGCCCTTCGACGTGTCAACACACATAAGCCTTATCGTGAAAAACCGCATGTCATTGATCAAGCTTCTGAAAATAGTGAAAAACAGAAAAAAGAAGATTTATTAACAAGTGTTGTAGAATTTTAACCTCCATCCTATCGTCAAAAAGGTAAACGATTCTTGACCTTCCTCGCTGAAAATGAACAAATTGATGAGAAAAAGAATAAAGGTATAAACGAGGGCAAGAGTTAAAATCTAATTGATTTGTTATTGGATCTGATTTCAAATAGTACAAGAGTCGATTACGTTTTTATTACTGCACAAAACATTTTAAATTAGTAAAAATTTACTAAAAGCCTAACTGGCAATAAGCAAATTCGAAAAGAAATTAAAAGAACACAGTCCATCATCAATATTAAAGGTAGAAGATGATGATTTTAAATCTTTCCTTGAAAATACTAATACACCTACTAGAAGCAATGATTCGATGACACGGGTAGCTAGACAAAAGTGAAGACTTATTGACTCACCTGGTAGTGTGCAAAAGGGTAGCGGACGGTTTACACTGTGTTTACGTTCAAAATGGATCAAGTTTTGAACGGTGTTTATGAAAACAATGGAGAGACAGGAAGTTTAAATTCTACAGCTACACTTGCTCGAATTACCGATATTAAAAGAAGCTAGCTAAAGAGTTTTTAAAAAAGGAACCTAGTTATTTTTCATTGAAATCATAGGGTTTATGGTAATCATTATCGAAAAACTAAAGCTTTTTACCCTCTGCATTCATTACAAGCAGATCTTGTGACACTAGACGCGATTCAAAGACGTCATAATAAACCCTACACGTATGTTTTATTTGGAATAAGTGTCTTTAGTCGGTAAGGAAATGCAGTTCCACGGCAGTCAAAGAGATGCGGTAATGTTGTTAAGTCCCTTTAATCCAATCTTTGAAAAAGATTCATATAAAAAAATTTAAAACTATCGTGGACGTAAATTTGTTCGTCCAAATGTAAAAAGAGTTTTACTGAAATGTAATACAGTACTCTATCATAGTCATATAGCTATAAAGGCCGCATTGGCTGAACGTTAAATACGAATAATTCGAGTTTTAATTTAAAGATATTGTACATTGAAAAATGCACCTTCATTTATTCAAGATTTATATAAAATTTTGATGATTTATAATCAACGTCCTCATCGATCCTTGTCCAATGCTAGCCTTATTAAAGTTCATCATAGTGACAATACACTTTTCCTTAACCAATATTCCATAGAAAAGGCAGCGAAAAAAAAATTTAATGTTGGCGATACTGTTCGAATCAATCGTATAAGAAATATTTTTGAAAAGGGAAATTACTTGTGGAACGCTGAACTTTTTAAAGTGTCAAAAGTCTTGGACACAAATATCTTCATTCTATAACGTTTTGTATTCGTGATATGAAAGATGAGGAGATTCTTGGTAGTTTTTATGACTATGTATTACAAAAAGCTGGAAATAGTGAAATCTATCAAATTGAAAAGGTATTAAGGACTCTTAATCGCAAGGGTAATTGACAGTTGCTTGCTCGCTAGCTGGGATACAACTCTGATTTTGATTCGTGGATACCCGCTGAAGAGGTTCATAATGACAAAAGGTTTTTATGTGACATTCATGTCCATTGTTTCTGATCTTCCTTATGACGATTTGAATAAAACGAGCTATTTTTGGACAGAATTCTCCTTGACCATTAAAGTTGAAGGAAGGTATGAAGCTGCTCTTGTAGATTGCATTCTTAAAAATACATATGATATCATAAGAAATGATCATACGTATAATAAACAAATTAGACCCCATGATTGGCCAATCGCGAACGATCAAAAGATTAAAAAGATCAATTCACGTGAATGTCCCTTTGCCATATTATCATAAAAGGAGTTTGGGACTATGAACTAAATGTGCCGTGCTATTAACAAAAAAATTTATTTCCTAAAAATAGTGCTTTTCGATTCAACTGTTCAAAGGAAGAGGGTAAGATATACATTAGTTCACCCATTTAATGGTACGTATTTGGAGCTCTGTCAGTTAACATTAAGAAACGAATTGGGTGATTTTTAGCAATAAAAAAAGGCTTAGCTGTGATTAAATATCATTTTTGACGCATTCAGTGAAATGGCTAATAGAACTCCGTTTGAATGTCATGATGTTGATCGATATGTTGCTACTCTTGGACCACGACAGTTGAGACATGGAATGGACTATTACAGGGGTCGTTTTCCAATGTCCGGGTACGGTCTCGGCAGTTGGTTTTCTAAGATTTCTCACCCTGCACTACCCTTGGCTAAAATATATATTGCACCGTTTGCAGTGGATTTTGCGTCCTTTACACTATATGAGTGGCGCTCTGGGAAAGACGTTCAAGAAAGTGTTTCACGAAATCTAAGGTTGAGCACGCGATACCTTGGTGAGCGTTTGAAACAACGCGGAAAAGGTTTAAAAAAGTGTACGAAAGACCTCATCACTCATCAATCTCAAATCAGCCCAAAAGCGTAAAGCATCAAAGAAGAACAAAATAAAAAGATCCAAAAATAATTTCTTTTCCTAGAAAACGGCATATCTTCCACACAGAGATTCTTACCTTTCAGTCACCTCATCTCTAAATCTTTTAAATGCGGAAATTTTAGATGTCAGTTTAAAAAATGAATACTATAAACAATTTTACCCACAACAGCTGCTCTCTGAAAAAGCCCATTTTCAAATTTATTTCAATGCATATTACTTCATAGATTTGACTTCGACTTTTATTGATTTGAATGTCATTGTTAAAAAATCCTACAATGAAAAACCAGGTGCAGTCGGGGGGTTTTCTTACGAAAATTGTGTAGTACACAATTTATTTCGACAAATAAGTGTCTACATACATGGAACATGGGTGAGTACGAGCAATAATCTTTGAAATGATTCAAGCTGTGTTCAATTCATGCAGCTAAACCAAATGTCTTACAAGCTGTTGATGGGACAAGCACTGGATTATGAATATTAAACAGATACTGACGTCACTAATATTCTTAGAGATGCGACAACTAAAAATTAACATTTAGTTGGGAAACTAAATCATGAGATATATCATATACCTTGATGTCTGCCTCCTAACGCAAATATTGATATAAAGCTACAACTTGCACCATTCAATTATATTATGCGAAAAGTACTGGACGCTGCACCTGATGTAACAGTCTCTTTCACGTCGGCAGTACTTCAGGTACGAAAACAACAAGTTATGAGTTCTGTTACTTCGGCAATTGAAAAATAAAGAACTTCTGAAAATAACATTAAACTGCTTGTGCCTCATGTAATCGCACATCAAAACGATATTGCTACAGGTACGCGTACCTATTCTGATTCATCAATAATTAATGGCTAAATTGCTTCCAAATTAGCATTGGATTTTGTAAAAAGTGCTAGCGCTGTTGGATCACGGACTGACGCTCCACATAAATTTGAACTGTTTGGACTCTCATCGCTTGTGTGTAAAGTAAATGGAATCTTACTCTACAATTTATCCTTAGGTAAATCCTACAGGTCCCTAAACGAATTGACAATACAATCCCTAGATCAAGATTCTCAGTTATTCGCAAATGGTATAAGTAAAGAAATGTTTGCGAAAACTCATGGCATCATTGAATTGGATTTTCCCGGGACTCAAGATATGAGTATTGTCCGTACTGGTAATATGCGGTTACAGTGTACCTTTTCCAAGCCATTGGTGAAAAGAATTGCATTGATCTCGCTAAATCTATTTAAAATCTATTGGGAAATTACCCCTGACGGCACTGTTTTATTACACTTGGCGCCATGAACACGAATCAAACCATCAGTGTATTTAATATGACCCCCTACATGTCCAAGCATAAATCTTTTTGCATACCTTTAGATTTCCTAGAGAATATTCAACATGTTAACAATACAATCATTATTGTTAATAGCAGTTCATCAAGTGTAAAGACGGGAAATTGGTTATTGTATCTTTCAAACAAGTAGCAATGTAGAATATTTTGATCCGCTTGGCCTACCGTACACATTCTATACACCTCACATTAAAAATTTCCTTGAGCAGATTTGAAAATCTATTATTCAAAATTGGAAGTGGGTATAAGATATATCAACGAAAAGCTGTGGTTTTCATACCAAACCAGGGCAAATACCAATCATGCCAGGGTAAGTATTTTTCCCATTGATCACATTTATCATAGTGACAATTAGAACATAAGAATCCTCTATTCTGAGAGCCACAAATCTCTTTGAGACAGGAATTACAGTCTTTAATTTGCACTGCATATCCTCTATGCAATTTTCATGGATTGAATATTTTAAATTTTTCATTATAATCATCAGCAAAAGTACAATTCTCACAGGATGACCAGCTGCAAAAAGTATACAAGCATAATGGATATGTGTAAAACATTTTTTGGAGTTGACTATCTCAATTCAAAAAAGAAATTAATTCAGGGTCAATAAAAATCTCTCCCAGAAGAAGTGGGTGTCACAAAATGGCCTTCTATTAGTGGTTAATATCTAAACCACAATATCGTTTTGTTTTGTCTCACTTAATAAATCTATAAGTTGAGGAAAAGCTTGGGGGCCACAACGAAAAAGTTTCATACAATAGTCCGAAGATGGGGAATCGGTTCCCATTATATCGTTAAGCATGTCTCGAGAAAATATTTTCTTTAAAGACATAATTCCAGAAAGTCATCATCAAAATAAACATTTTTCCAATTTTACTGGATTACGTAAGATTTTCTGATTCTTAAATCTATTCATTTTAACACTCTCACTAGCCAATACAGAGTAACCGTTTACTATAAATTTATCTCTTCAATATATTTCACCAACGCTTTTAATCCATCGTGTAGTCTCTGCGTATGCACTATATTTACCTTAGCCGCAAAGTATGATTGTTCTTCCTACTTTAATTTGCTTAAAGTTATAAAATATCCGGCATACATCTTGTCCCATTCTAGGATCAGTCGGGAGCCCCTTGTAATTTCCACCGCCATCTTAGGCACTCCAGGCCCCGTTTCGTCAATGCTTTCAATATTCAATAATTTATAAGCATCCATTTCAATGTTGACTGTCCCACTTCCAGAAAGAAACTGACTCTCGATCAATAAAAATGGCTTCTACCACCTGGGGAGGCATGCTTGGACACGATTTCTTACAAAAGTCTAGACATCTATAAGAGGGAAAACAATATGGCTACTACTAACTGGGGAGGCATCGGCCAGTAGCTCTATTTATTTTCAAATATATCTAAACCTTCATGCAACAACCAACGGTTAAGATAAACAAACATGACCAACATAACCAACAAACAGAACCAGCAAACAACAAACATAACCAACAAACATAACCAACAACCAACAGATATGACCAACAACCAACAAACATAACCAACAACCAACAAACATAACCAACAGCCAACAAACATAACCAACAAACAGCCAACAACCATCAAACATAACCAACAAACCACATAATAAGCAACCAACATATACAACAATCATAACCGACAACCATTAATCATAACCAACAAACATAATCAACAATCAACAAACATAACCAAAAACCGACAACCATAACCAACAAATCTAACCAACAACCAACAATCATAACCAACAATCTTAACCAACAACCAACAAACAAACATAACCAAGAACCAACAAACACAACCAAGAACCAACAAACAATAGTCCTAACCTACAAAAATAACAAACAACCATAAACAACAACCAGAAATCATAACCAACAAAACATAACTAACAACCAACAAAACATGACCAAAAATCATAACCAACAACCAACAAACAAACCTAACAAGCAACCAACCAACAAAACGAACATAACCAACAAATATAACCAAAACCATGAATCATAACCAAGAAGCAACAAACCCAACCATTAAACCACATAACCAACAAATATTAATCATAACCAACATAACCAACAACCAAGAATCATAACCGAGAGCCATAACCAACAACCAACAAACATAACCAACATAACCAACAATAATAACCATTAACCAAAAAACATAACCAACATCTAATGTTAATTTCCCTATCTGGCTGCAAAAAGTTCCTTCGACCGAACTTCTCGCAGTCTCGTTTGTTGTTTGTTCATTGAGTTTTCTCTCTCTTTGTTGTTTTTTTTCATGGCTGGCCGGTTCAGCTTAAGAAGTTTCATTCGTCAAATGTACGGGTAACAATTAGTCACTTTTGTCATTTATAATTTTCCTTTGCTTAAAAAACATGCAAATTTGTTAAATCAACAGATTTTTTTAAAAAATTGCAAGAAAGAATTAGTGATTCCCAAATCTTTTAAAGTAAATCCCCATTTTGGCATTGAAAATGAATCTCAATTTAAAAAAAATAAGCATAATGGCTTTAAATTACGTGACTTCTAAGCAAAAACAAAGACATTTTAAGTTGTTCAAAGACTTAAATTTTGTCAAAAATCTTTTAACGAATAACCGTCCGTCTGAAATTTTTCTGAGAACTAAGGAAATGGTAGTTAGATGTTTTCAACGTGATTTCTATTTGTCAAAGGATCGTTTGGCCTACACGTTTGATAAACTTTTGTTTGAGAATATCCAGGATTCAGATGTTTTTTATCCTCACTTTTGTCTGGGTGCTGCCATTAAGATTTGTCATCTAAACCTCTCGGTAATCAACAAGAGGAAGTTTTGTCGAAGGATTTTATATTCTGTTTGCGACACTATTGTGATTGTGGACATTGTTGATTATGATCGTCAAATGAACACCATTATTGCTGATACCATTACTTACAAAAAACCGGATTTTGATCCTACGGATAAATATGTAAATTCGAAAAGAAAGGAATTGGAGTCACTGAAAAACAATTTACACATTACCCCACAATTTTATTATAAATTTTACCCAAAAGCTTGTTCCACACCCAAGATCCATGGTCTACCAAAACTTCATAAGACTGGAGCCCCCCTCCGTCCAATTGTATAAACTTTTTCTTCACCTGTTTCAAAACTAGAAAAATGGTTATCTGTGGTATTGCTTCCTCTCTAAGGAGCACAAAAATCATATTTGAAAAATTCAACGGATCTTACTAATGAGTTGAAAAATTTGGCATTGGAGAAGAATTCAATTCTTTTCAGTTTTGATGTGGTTTCCATATTTTCAAATTGTAATGTAAAAAAGTCAGAAGATATATTAAAGATTAGATTACAAGAGCTCTTTGATTTGATACAAGATGTGACATTATCTAGTTTGGATATTGATGCCATTATGAAGTTGGTTAGCCTGGTAAAGGAATTTTCTTTTTATTTTGGTATTAAAGGAGAATTTTACAATCAGGTGTGTGGTTTACCTATGGTCGCATCCCTTTCTTCTTTGTTTGCAAATCTCTTCATTGATTCTATTGGCACCTCCGCTATACACAGTTTTAGGTTCTCTCCTTTTTTTCTGGGGCAGAGTCATGGTTGAGGTGGTTTGAATTTGGAAACACGGTTTTGATTCCTTAGACCTTTTCCGTAAACATTTAAATAGCTTCATAAAAATATAAAATTTACAGTGGAACTTGAATAAAATGACAAACTACCTTTTTTCATATCTTACTAATTAAAAGTGATTTCCATTTACTGTGCGAAACTCTATTGGCAAGTTTCTCACCCAAACCAGGTACATATGGTAATGAAATGAAACTGTTTGATACATCTAAATCTAAAGACTGAGAAACCCCAATAACCCTACTATCATGTTTAACCCGTCTATTTTCAATTATTTTGTCAATGAATTTAATTGGGTAACTATTAAAAAACAAAATATCCCTCAAGTATAACAATTCCGAATCCAGAAATTCCTGGGAACAAATTCTAAAGGCTCTATCCACTAGTGAAATTACAACCCCCCTTTTCACCGACATAGGGTGAGTAGTAACCTACCTATTGATGGAAACGACACAAGAAACGGGACAAGAAAACCTGCGCCTGTGGCACTACAGTTTCACGTGCACATTGCAAAAAAGCTGGCAAAACTATAAAGTGGTCAAACATGTTTTGAGAGTATTGTCTAGATTATATAACACAACCAGACTGGTTTTTGAGACAACACCCATTTTTTAGGGGCAATCAGAGAGAGTGGAGGTTACTCAGTATACGATAACTTGATTGGTGATTAGATTTGAATAAAAGGAGCGATTTTCATTGCAATTCATATTAGTAAGAGAATTGAATATAGAGAGAATAGTTTATTTGAGAGGATATTAGTAGAGAAAATGAGTGGAGCATTTACACTATAAGAGATTGATGGTGGAGCCGGCAGCAGCAGCAAAGATATACAAATACCAAATGTGGCTGTGGAAATAACCGGAGGCTGTAGAATATGCCTTGAATGGGACGATATGTAGGCTAGATACGTGATATCATTAAGCAAATTTAAGTTGGAGGAGCAATTATTTTTTGCTGCGAAACTGAATATTGTGCATGTAAATAGACTTCAGGCAGCAGTAGATGCGCTACTAAAATACATTGATGAGAACAAAATGCCTCAGTGAATATTATTGTTGTAATTACGCTCAATAAAATTGTTTCTAAATCAAAGGTATTTTTCTTTCTATTGTAGACTAGCGTATATTTCTTAGAGTAGAAAAAATTCTGGTTAGTCTGAAGCTGGTTGTGAGAGTGTTAGGACTCTAAAAAATGGATAGATTTGAGAAAGAGCGAATCATGGGGAATCTAGTGCTTATGGAAAAACGTTTGATTCTAGATGATGATTTTATAGAGCTGTCTATTCAAAGGAAGATATTTTCTCAGGGAATGCTTGTCGATATAATAAAACTGATTCTCCATCATTAGACTATTGCATGAAGCTTTTACGTTGTGGTCCAAATGCATTTACGCAATTTATTGATATATTAATCACGACACGGCAAAATGATATCGTGGATATGATTTTAAACACCAGTTTAGAAATTTAGGACTTTTTTCGTAAGAAAGATGGTATTCAAGGACGATTTACTCCTCTTTCTCTATCTCTTTCTCTATCCCAGTCAATTTGTTCTTGTTGCTAGCTCAATTTCATTGTGGCAGTGAGAGTGTCAACACATGAAAAAATGTTCCATACATGTCCACTATGTATATACACACTGGGAAGCTGCTCATCAAGTGAGAATTGCACAATGATTGATGAGTATTATGAAAAGTGTAGATTATGCAACACGTGTAAATTGCATAGAGTATATGCTGTAGAAATTAAAAGTTGTAATTCCTGTCTTGAAGAGGTGTGTGACTCTCAGCCTAGATGGCACCTATGCTCGAATTGCCGCAATGATAAATGTAATCAGTGGGAGAATAGATAACCTGGTATGACCGGAAAGAATCCTAAGCGTGATTTTAATTTATTGCTACGAGATTGGTATCGTCGTGGTTTTAGATTGTTCTGGGAGGAGGAGCCGGGACAGCGATTCAACTGTTGGAACAACAAAAGAATATGGTTTCTACGTCATTGTTGTGAAGACAATGGGTGTTATGATTATAAGCCCACTGATTTTTATTTGGCTGTGACGGAATGTGATTCGCCACTTGAAGACACTGTTTGTGACATTGCTTCAAATAAGCAAATTGAAACATGTGAATTCTATAGAATGAACGCTAATAATGTCATTGACAACACAAAGAGGTATGGCTAGAATTAAGCTACACTCTACTGTAGAAAATTCGTACCATACGCTACAGCAACTAAGGACAGGTGTACACGGAATATGTATAATCTACCTGCATTACTTGTTGTTGAAAAATATCCATACTTAGTACAAGATAAAATGTAAAGAGTAGAAAAGTACGTTTTTATCATGTATATACATTTTTTTTCATTTATTAATAAACAATTTCACATACATTTTAGAACATTTTATTCGTAGGGCACTAAAATCAATATTAAATACACTTGTAAGTATATTTTCCACTAGAAAGTCGTTCAATCGAGGTAAGTCAACATAGATGTCTAGAAACTATTTGTAGGTATAGCCACGACATCTGAACATGAAAAAGAGTAGTGCATGAAAACCACATGTCTTAGTCGTTAAATCCTGTACTCTTCGTTGATTTTGAATAATAGTTTTCTCACTGCTTTCAATAAATTTGTTGATGTATGGAGTGTAGAATTTATACGATAGGCCAAGAGGAACAAAAAATTCAATATTCTTCGTTGTTTGAAAGATGCAAAGCCAATGGCCTGTCTTCAAAGTCGATGGACTGCTATTAACAATGATTAGGGTATTGTTAACAATTGGAATTTTTTCAACGAAGTCTGATGGTATGCAATAGGACTTGTACTGGGACATGTATGGATCTATACTAAACACGTTGATTATTTGGTTTGTGTTCATGGTGCTAGGTCTAGTAGAACACTGCCGTCGGGTGTGATTTCCCAATAGGTTTCAAATTGACTCAATGATATTAGCCTGATACTCTCAGTAAAAGCATCGGCAAAAGTACACTCTAAACGTACATTCCCTGTTCGTACTATGCTCATATCCTGGGTCCCCGACAAGTCCAAAACAACTACGCCATGATTTTTGGAAAACATTGAATCAGTTATTCCATTTTCAAATAGTTGAGAGTCATGATCTAGGGATTGCATGGTCAACTCGTATAGAGTTATATAGGATTTTTTGTCAAATGATAGAGTGTACAGTGGAATACCATTGACTTTGCACACTAGGCTAGATAGACCAAACAAATTGAAATCATGGGAGGATTCCGTCCAAGATCCCACGGCACTACTATTCTTCACAAAGGCCAAAGCCAATTTGGATGGGATTTCCCCATCGACAAACGATGAATCGGTATAGCTATGAGAGCCGGTGGCAATTCGACGTTGATTGGTGATCGCATGGGGGACAAGAAGTTTAATGTTATTGCCATTGGCTCTTAGCTTTTCTACTGCCAATGCAACAGAGCTCATAACCTGTTGTTTTCGAACGTGGAGAATTGCCGATGTGATAATGACATTTGCATCAGGTGCTGCAGGAACTGTTTTTCTCAAAATGAAATTCGATGGGGCCAGTTGCAACTTTATGTCAATCTTGACATTGGGGGATAACCATTGGGATATATTGAATATCTCATGATTTAATTTTCCAACCAGATGATACTCCTGGGTCACTGCAGTAGTCAACTCGCCGTCAGTATCAAAACCTGATCGATAATCATAGCCCAATGATTATCCTCTCAACTCCTTGTATGCCTTTGGTGTCATCATCATAAATTGTATGTAGCTTGCATAGTTGGATAAATTATTGCTAGTGCTCACCGATATACCATTAATAAATACATTAATTGGTTTAAATAGATTGTGTAGAATACAGTTTTCATAGGAGAGACCATTGCCAGCAGTTGGAGTTGTATTATCTGACTTTTTCAAAACTCTTCAGCAAAGCAGAAAAAAAAACCTACCTTCCTTCACGCAGGGCATATCTCTTCCATAATCTATTCAGCTCTCCTTTATTTGTAATTTTTCTTCAAATTTTGAATTCAAATGCTAAAACCACCATAGCATCATCGTTAATCAGGATCCCTCCACTTCAAAAAGGGTGGTATTTTTTATGTAAATTCTCTCCGAAGAGACTTTTATTTTTTTATTCTATTCTATATTTAGCCCCATGCACGAAACAAAACCTCAAGAATAGTGTTTTAGCTAAAAAGAACTTTTTTCTTTTTCACCCAGAATTGTATTCTCTCGGGCAAAAATTCCTTCTACCATTTGACTCATCTTGATCCCCTGTAAGATTGGCTTTCACTTCTTTTTCCCATGTAAATTAGTATTTTCTTTATTTATATGTCCTTATTGAAATTATTTAATTATATATTCAATTATATGTTGTATGTTATTATATGTTTTAATTATAAGTTAATTGTATGTTAAATATATGTGTAATTATATGTTAAACTATTCTTAATGACATGTTTATTTCCTTTTAACAGGTGAATTATTATTTTCTTTATCTTATTTCATTAAATGTTAAAATACAATGACATTACTTACATTAATTCATGAAAAAATACTTACTGTGTTTATATATTTTACATGATATAATATGAAAAATTACATATTTTTAGGTTTCTTTTATCCTTGCTTATTTCTGTGACTGGGAAGAAAATATTATCATCTACTACTTATGGATTCGTGAAATTACTGATATCAGAATACAGCTTTTCCCTTGATAAGTCTAGTTGGGGCTGACCGCTTTCCCCCGAAGAAGGAGGTAGTTTGGGAGGGCCTAGTTGACATCCATTACTTTTACTGTTAAGATGGACCTAGAACTTCCAATTTCCACGAAATTAGCCTCCTATAAAGTTTATACATCTGTCCTTTCCATAAAAACCATGCTTGTCCAAGGGTCATAATTTACAACCCTTACCCTATTCAAGTGGTTTATATTAACCTAAAAAGCCTTGTTATATGATCTTTGGACTATTTTCATTAAAAGGACTCTCAAGATATCTATTATAAACAACAAGTAGAACAAAAGGAAAATTAAAAAAAGTACAACATTTCTATTATAAACCTGGATAACTCTAGAAGGGCTGACTCCTTTCCCCCGAAGAAGGAGGTAGTTGGGGAGGGCGTAGATGACCATCATCACTTTTACTGTTAACAGCGAACTAGAGCTTCCAATTTCCACAAAACTAGCCATCTCTAAAGTTTCTTAATCCATCCCTACCATAAAAACCATAATTGCCCCAGGGGCATTACTTACAACCGTCACCCCAGGCTCAAGTGGTTTGCATTAACCCCAAAAGCCTTGTTATATAATCTTTGGACTATTTTGAATAAAACGACTTTCAGAATTTCTGTTATGAACAACAAGTAGAACAATAGAAAATTTTTTATATGAGACTTTAGATGAAAGCAACTTTAGATGAATATTTCGACCTTATTTCGAAGGGTCGTCTCAGCAAAACAAATGAAAAAAAGAATGCAAAAGATCTCAGATCAAAATACAACCTTTAAAACTAAAATATTTTCAAGACATTTCTTTTATCATTTATTTTTTTTAGATTTCTTTTATCTTTGCTTATTTCTGTGACTGGGAAGAAAATATTATCATCTACTACTTATGGATTCGTGAAATAACTGATATCAGAATACAGCTTTTCCCTTGATAAGTCTAGTTGGGGCTGACCGCTTTCCCCCGAAGAAGGAGGTAGTTTGGGAGGGCCTAGTTGACATCCATTACTTTTACTGTTAAGATGGACCTAGAACTTCCAATTTCCACGAAATTAGCCTCCTATAAAGTTTATACATCTGTCCTTTCCATAAAAACCATGCTTGTCCAAGGGTCATAATTTACAACCCTTACCCTATTCAAGTGGTTTATATTAACCTAAAAAGCCTTGTTATATGATCTTTGGACTATTTTCATTAAAAGGACTCTCAAGATATCTATTATAAACAACAAGTAGAACAAAAGGAAAATTGAAAAAAGTACAACATTTCTATTATAAACCTGGATAACTCTAGAAGGGCTGACTCCTTTCCCCCGAAGAAGGAGGTAGTTGGGGAGGGCGTAGTTGACCATCATCACTTTTACTGTTAACAGCGAACTAGAGCTTCCAATTTCCACAAAACTAGCCATCTCTAAAGTTTCTTAATCCATCCCTACCATAAAAACCATAATTGCCCCAGGGGCATTACTTACAACCGTCACCCCAGGCTCAAGTGGTTTGCATTAACCCCAAAAGCCTTGTTATATAATCTTTGGACTATTTTGAATAAAACGACTTTCAGAATTTCTGTTATGAACAACAAGTAGAACAATAGAAAATTTTTTATATGAGACTTTAGATGAAAGCAACTTTAGATGAATATTTCGACCTTATTTCGAAGGGTCGTCTCAGCAAAACAAATGAAAAAAAGAATGCAAAAGATCTCAGATCAAAATACAACCTTTAAAACTAAAATATTTTCAAGACAGTCCTAGTAATGTTACTTCAGGAAAGTTCAACCTTGTTGATTTTCTTGAGTCATGGTTGAACTTCCATGAAATAATGACGCTAGGACCGTTTTGAAAATATTCAAGTTTTAAAGATATTCAAAATTGGTTAAATGGTCAAGTTTAGTTAAATGATGGGCATGGGGTGGAGACTGGTCGCTCTCAAACCACTTTTGACTCTTAAAAAGGGCACTATAGCTTCCGATTTTAAGTCAAATGAGCCCCATCTGAAGTTCATATGAACACTCGTTTAATAAAAAACCTTATCTTACCCCTAGGGCACAAATTATAGCCACATCCACAGGGCATCGGGTGGTTGTGTCAACCATAGAGGCATTGTTATATGTTCTCTGGACTATTTTGAAAAAAACCTACTGTCTCACAATTTCAATCGGGTGCGTTTGGTGAAAAGAGGCTTAGTCGAGGGGGGCAAGTTGCCCTCCATCACTTTTGACTCTTGGAATGGAACTAGAACGTCCAGTTGTCAACCAAATGAGCATCCTATAAAGTTTATACAACCATCCTCTCCATACAAATCTTAAATGCCCCTGGGGCGTAACTAACAACCCTTGTCCCCAGGCTCTTGGGGTAAGACCCCATAAACCCTGTTATAGGATATTTGGACTATTTTGAATATTAAGCTATTTCAAAATTTCTATTAGATACACTTGGGGAAAATACAACGGCTGCATGGGGGGGGGGGGGCAGCTGCCTTCGTACAAAAAAATAAAAAAAAATTATGCAATGATTTCTTCAAATAATATCAAGAGGATTTGTTTTTACACTGCTCACAGTGTAGAATGTGTTACTAAAATTTTGTTTTTAATGGGCAACAAGTAAAGAAAAACCACATTGAATCAGGCAACCGAGTCTCTCAAACTCCTTAAAGCTCTTTTAAAAGATACAAGAACTACTTATTTAACACAAAAACTTCGTTTTTAATGAGCACTAAGTAGAGAAAAACCACACGGAATCAAGCAACTGAGTCTCTCAAACCCCTTAAAGCTATTTTAAAAGATACAAAAACTACTTATTTAACACAAAAATTTCGTTTTTAATGAGCACTAAGTACAGAAAAACCACACGGAATCAGGCAACTGAGTCTGTCAAACCCCTTAAAGCTATTTTAAAAGATACAAAAACTACTAAATTAACACAAAAAGTTCGTTTTTAATGGGCAAAAATTAAAGAAAAACCACATGGAATCAGGCAACTGAGTCTCTCAAACACCTTATAGCTCTTTTAAAAGATACAAAAACTACTTATTTAACACAAAAATTTCGTTTTTAATGGGCATCAAGTAAAGAAAAACCACATGGAATCAGGCAACCGAGTCTCTCAAACCCCTTAAAGCTCTTTTAACAGATACAAGAACTACTTATTTAACACAAAAACTTCGTTTTTAATGAGCACTAAGTATAGAAAAACCACACGGAATCAAGCAGCTGAGTCCCTCAAACTCCTTAAAGCTATTTTAAAAGATACAAAAACTACTTATTTAACACAAAAACTTCGTTTTTAATTAGCACTAAGTAAAGAAAAACCACACGGAATCAGGCAACTGAGTCTGTCAAACTCCTTAAAGCTCTTTTAAAAGATACAAAAACTACTTATTTAACACAAAAATTTCGTTTTTAATGGGCATCAAGTAAAGAAAAACCACATGGAATCAGGCAACCGAGTCTCTCAAACCCCTTAAAGCTCTTTTAACAGATACAAGAACTACTTATTTAACACAAAAACTTCGTTTTTAATGAGCACTAAGTAGAGAAAAACCACACGGAATCAAGCAACTGAGTCTCTCAAACCCCTTAAAGCTATTTTAAAAGATACAAAAACTACTTATTTAACAAAAAAACTTCTTTTTTAATGAGCACTAAGTAAATAAAAACCACACGGAATCAGGCAACTTAGTCTGTCAAACTCCTTAAAGCTCTTTTAAAAGATACAAAAACAACTTATTTAACACAAAAATTTCGTTTTTAATGGGCATCAAGTAAAGAAAAACCACATGGAATCAGGCAACCGAGTCTCTCAAACCCCTTAAAGCTCTTTTAACAGATACAAGAACTACTTCTTTAACACAAAAACATCGTTTTTAATGAGCACTAAGTAAAGCAAAAACCACACGGAATCAGGCAACTGAGTCTGTCAAACCCCTTAAAGCTCTTTTAAAAGATACAAAAACTACTTATTAAACACAAAAATTTCGTTTTTAATGGGCATCAAGTAAAGAAAAACCACATGGAATCAGGCACCCGAGTCTCTCAAACCCCTTAAAGCTCTTTTAACAGATACAAGAACTACTTATTTAACACAAAAACTTAGTTTTTAATGAGCACTAAGTAGAGAAAAACCACACGGAATCAAGCAACTGAATCTCTCAAACCCCTTAAAGCTATTTTAAAAGATACAAAAACTACTTATTTAACACAAAAAATTCGTTTTTAATGAGCACTAAGTAAAGAAAAACCACGCGGAATCAGCCAACTGAGTCTTTCAAACCCCTTAAAGCTCTTTTAAAAGATACAAAAACTACTTATTTAACACAAAAATTTCGTGTTTAATGGGCATCAAGTAAAGAAAAACCACATGGAATCAGGCAACCGAGTCTCTCAAACCCCTTAAAGCTCTTTTAACAGATACAATAACTACTTATTTAAAACAAAAACTTCGTTTTTAATGAGCACTAAGTAGAGAAAAACCACACGTAATCAAGCAACCGATTCTCTCAAACCCCTTAAAGTTCTTTTAAAATATAAAAAAACTACTTATATAACACAAAAATTTCGTTTTTAATGTGCAAAAAGTAAAGAAAAACCACATGGAATCAGGCAACCGAGTCTCTCAAACCCCTTAAAGCTCTTTTAACAGATACAAGAACTACTTATTTAAAAGAAAAACTTCGTTTTTAATGAGCACTAAGTAGAGAAAAACCACACGGAATAAAGCAACTGAATCCCTCAAACCCCTTAAAACTATTTTAAAAGATACAAAAACTACTTATTTAACACAAAAACATCGTTTTTAATGAGCACTAAGTAATGAAAAACCACGCGGAATTAGGCAACTGAGTCTGTCAAATCCCTTAAAGCTCTTTTAAAAGATAAAAAAACTACTTATTTAACACAAAAATTTCGTTTTTAATGGGCAACAAGTAAAGAAAAACCACATGGAATCAGGCAACCGAGTCTCTCAAACCCCTTAAAGCTCTTTTAACAGATACAAGAACTACTTATTTAACACAAAAACTTCGTTTTTAATGAGCACTAAGTAGAGAAAAACCACACGGAATCACGCAACAGAGTCTCTCAAACCTCTTAAAGCTATTTTAAAAGATACAAAAACTACTTATTTAACACAAAAAAATCGTTTTTAATGAGCACTAAGTAAAGAAAAACCACACGGAATCAGTCAACTGAGTCTGTCAAACCCCGTAAAGCTCTTTTAAAGATACAAAAACTACTTATTTAACACAAAAATTTCGTTTTTAATGGGCACCAAGTAAAGAAAAAACACACGGAATCAGACAAACGAGTCTCTCAAACTCCGTAAAGCTCTTTTAAAAGATAAAAGAACTACTTATTTAACACAAAAAATTTATTTTTAATGTGCACTAAGTAAAGAAAAAACACACGGAATCAGGCAACAGAGTGTCTCAAACCCCTTAAAGCTCTTTTAAAAGATACAAAAACTACTTATTTAACACAAAAATTGTGTTTTTAATGGGCACCAAGTAAAGCAAAACCACACGGAAAAGCCCTTATAATAGCACAGGAAGGAACATAAGCTCCTGGAATAGCATAGGAAGGGGACATAAACTCTTATAATAGCAGGGGAGGGGACATAAGCCCCTAAAATAGCATGTGAATTCCTATACACGCAAGCAAATAACATGGGAATTCCTATACATGCAAGTATACAAATAAACTACCTCCTTCTTCGGGGGAAAGCGGTCAGCCCCAACTAGACTTATCAAGGGAAAAGCTGTATTCTGACATCAGTTATTTCACGAATCCATAAGTAGTAGATGATAATATTTTCTTCCCAGTCACAGAAATAAGCAAAGATAAAAGAAATCTAAAAATCTGTAATGTTTCATATTATATCATGGAAAAGATATAACCACAGTACGGATTGCTTCATGCAGTAATGTCAGTAATGTCATTGTATTTGAACATTTAATGAAATAAGATAAAGAAAATAATAATTCACCTGTTAAAAGGAAATAAACATGTCATTAAGAATAGTTTAACATATAATTACACATATATTTAACATACAATTAACTTATAATTAAAACATATAATAACATACAACATATAATTGAATATATAATTAAATAATTTCAATAAGGACATATAAATAAAGAAAATACTAATTTACATGGGAAAAAGAAGTGAAAGCCAATCTTACAGGGGATCAAGATGAGTCAAATGGTAGAAGGAATTTTTGCCCGAGAGAATACAATTCTGGGTGAAAAAGAAAAAAAGTTCTTTTTAGCTAAAACACTATTCTTGAGGTTTTGTTTCGTGCATGGGGCTAAATATAGAATAGAATAAAAAAATAAAAGTCTCTTCGGAGATAATTTACATAAAAATACCACCCTTTTTGAAGTGGAGGGATCCTGATTAACGATGATGCTATGGTGGTTTTAGCATTTGAATTCAAAATTTGAAGAAAAATGACAAATAAAGAAGAGCTGAATAGATTATGGAAGAGATATGCCCTGTGTGAAGGAAGGTAGGTTTTTTTTCTGCTTTGCTGAAGAGTTTTGAAAAAGTCAGATAATACAACTCCAACTGTTGCCGATGGTCTCTCCTATGATAACTGTATTCTACACAATCTTTTCAAACAAATTAATGTATTTATTAATGGGACATTGGTGAGCACTAGCAATAATTTATCCAACTATGCAAGCTACATACAATTTATGATGATCACACCAAAGGCATACAAGGAGTTGAGAGGGTAATCATTGGGCTACGAATATCGATCAGGTGTTGATACTGACGGCGAGTTGACTACTGCAGTGACCCAGGAGTATCATCTGGTTGGAAAATTAAATCATGAAATATTCAATATATCCCAATGGTTACTCCTGGAATAGCATAGGAAGGGGACATAAACTCTTATAATAGCATGGGAGGGGACATAAGCCCTTAAAATATCATGGGAATTCCTATACACGCAAGAATATAACTTGGGAATTCCTATACATGCATGCAAAACATCATAGAATTCCTGGACATTCAATCACATGACTAGTGGATTCAAAGAAATGAGCTCAAATTACATGTGAAGACATATAGATGCAAGAAAAGAATAAGGGAATTCATATACACGCAAGCCAATAACTTATGACTAACTATACAAGCACGCCCCTAACAAGGGAATTCCTATACTTGCACGCAACTAACAAGGGAATTCCTATACTCGCAAGCAAATACCATGGGAATTACTTTACACGCAATCACATAACTAGGGAATTCCTATACCTGCTAGAAAATAACAAATGAATTCCTATACATTTAAGCAAATTTCAAGGGTATTACTCTACACGCAAGAAAATACCATAGTAATTACTATACATACAAGCAAATAACATGGTAATTCATATAGAAGCAAGCAAATAACATAGTCACTCTATTTTAAAAACCAAACCAGACTATACCCATCAAACCAGACTATATCCACCAAACCAGATTATATCCACCAAACCAGACTGTACCCACCAAACCAGATTATACCCACCAAACCAGACTGTACCCACTAAACCAGATTATACCCACCAAACCAGATTATACCCACCAGAAACCTGTTTGGTAGAGGGGCGCAAGCAAATTCCATATGTACTTACTACTGATATAAAGGCTATTTTTATTGTTTCCCAAGGGGTTGCCCTAGCTTTAGTCCAAAATGCAAGGAAACAACTAAATTGCAGAAAAACATTCGCAATACTAGTGATTACAGATATTCCTCATGTATGTTTTATCGGCAAGAAATTAAGGTTATTTCTGTTGTTTACCAAGGGATTCCACGTTCAAACTACATATAATTTATTAATAATGTTTAATTTTTTTAATAAAGTTGGGTTTTAGTTTTTAGAAATAAGAACATCCACGTTTAAAATACATCCGTTTTTATTAATAATATTTGATTTTTTAATAAAGTAGGGTTTTAATTTTCTAAAATAAGAACATCCACATTTAAAATACATCTGATTTTATTAATAATATTTTTTTTAATAAAGCTGTGTTTAGTCTTCCGAAATAAGAATATCCACGTTTAAAATACAGCTGATTTTATTAATACTATTTGATTTTTTTTTTAATTAAGTTGGGTTTTAGTTTTCAGAAACAAGAATATGAACGTGTAAAATACATCTGATTTTATTAATAATATTTGATTTTTTTTTTAATAAAGTTGGGTTTTAGTTTTCAGAAATAAGAACACCCAGGTTGAAAATACATATGATTTTCAGTCTAGACGGTCAATCACCATCGTTAACCACTTGAGTCATTCAAACTTTCTATCAATCACCGTTAACTCTTGAGTCAAGTGTCAAAGAGGTTCCTAGACGGTCAATTATGCTGGAATCAATCGATTGACGGAAACTTTTGATCAAGGTGATTGACCGTCTCGGGCCTTATTAAGGTGGTTTATTTTGTGAGCAACGAGAAGCTGCAACATTTCACCAAGCAGTCTCATTTTTCTACCCAAGCAGCTGAGCGTATCTTATGATTGTTTGGACACCTACTATGAATGCCCCTGAACTTACCCGTAAAGACGATCATTGTTTTTGACCCTTGGAAAGTCGGTTGGAAGAGACCCCACGACTGAAAGAAAAAACGATGGCCCGACAACCTGTCCTAGTTCCTGGCCATGGCCAAGGTCAGATGAAGCGAATCACAAACGCTCGCACTGGAACGAAGCAGAGGGATGAGGCAGGGGTAACTCTCTGCGCCAAGCAGTGCCCGACGGGAGACTTAAGTCAAGTCAGATAATTTATAAGAGTGGCTTACATCCAATGAATTTGACTAGATGTAAACTGCCGAGGAATTATAATAACAGTCAGAGAACGGAGTTCCTTAGACGAGAACGTCAAGATTAAGGTTTCTGAAACTAAATAAAGTTTAATTCTTTTATGTATTAAATCAATTTTCATCCATATGGGATAAGCTATTAAAATTTATTCATTTTATTTCATAAAAAGAGCTTCAATTATATAGCATTAGTTTTATCTACCGAAAATATTATTTGACCTAGATATCTCATTGCCTATGTCAAGAATTTGGTTTAGAGTTCAAAGTCCAAATTTCTCATGCTATACTTTACTGTTTCCAATTATATTACGTTATTAATATTTAGTGTTAAGTATTTTGCGTGGATAATCATAGGAAGCGCAATAGCGCTTCCTAAGTAAGAAACGATGTTGGCACAATGTATTTTTTGTGGTTTTAGACCAGGCCACTCCACATAGAAGAAAATGTCCTGGGAACTTCAAAAAGGGCTCACTCGATTGAAAATTGAGAGGGATGGTGCTCTTTTTAATAGTCAAAAGTAATTAAAAGGCAAATACCCCAGGCCCATCATGTCCCCAGACACTTTGGATCAAAATTGTGGGATAGCCATTTTGTTTAGCGTAGTTGAAAGGTTTGCAAATTTTGTGTTTGATCTTGATCCCCCCCCCAACCCTTAGGGCAATGTTTGTAAGTTATGCCCTGGGGTACATAAGGTTTTGATAGAAAATGTGGTCACATAAACTTCGGAGTGGGCTCATTAGATCCGTGATTAGAAGCTTTAGTCCCCTTTTCAAAAGTCAAAGTGAAGGGAATGCAGCTGCCCCCCCCCAGGCCGCCGTTGTATTTTCCCGAAGTGTATCTAATAAAAAATTTGAAAAAGCTTAATATTCAAAATAGTCCAAATATACTATAACAGTGTTTATGGGGTCTTAACCCAAGAGGCTGGGGACAAGGGTTGTTAGTTATGCTCTAGGGGCATTTAAGATTTGTATGGAGAGGAAGGTTGTATAAACTTTAGAGGAGGCTCATTTGGTTGACAACTGGAAGTTCTAGTTCCATTCCAAGAGTCAAAAGTGATGGAGGGCAACTTGGCCCCCCCCCTCGTCTAAGCCTCTTTTCACCAAACGCATCCGCTGGCAATTGTGAGACAGTAGTTTTTTTTCCAAAATAGTCCAGAGGAAATATAACAATGCCTCTATGGTTGTCACAACCACCCGATGCCCTGTGGATGTGGCTATAATTTGTGCCCTAGGGGTAAGATAAGGTTTTTTATTAAACGAGTGTTCATATGAACTTCAGATGGGGCTCATTTGACTTAAAATCGGAAGCTATAGTGCCCTTTTTAAGAGTCAAAAGTGGTTTGAGAGCGACCAGTCTCCACCCCATGCCCATCATTTAACTAAACTTGACCATTTAACCAATTTTGAATATCTTTAAAACTTGAATATTTTCAAAACGGTCCTAGCGTCATTATTTCATGGAAGTTCAACCATGACTCAAGAAAATCAACAAGGTTGAACTTTCCTGAAGTAACATTACTAGGACTGTCTTGAAAATATTTTAGTTTTAAAGGTTGTATTTTGATCTGAGATCTTTTGCATTCTTTTTTTCATTTGTTTTGCTGAGACGACCCTTCGAAATAAGGTCGAAATATTCATCTAAAGTTGCTTTCATCTAAAGTCTCATATAAAAAATTTTCTATTGTTCTACTTGTTGTTCATAACAGAAATTCTGAAAGTCGTTTTATTCAAAATAGTCCAAAGATTATATAACAAGGCTTTTGGGGGTAATGCAAACCACTTGAGCCTGGGGCGACGGTTGTAAGTAATGCCCCTGGGGCAAGTATGGTTTTTATGGTAGGGATGGATTAATAAACTTTAGAGATGGCTAATTTTGTGGAAATTGGAAGCTCTAGTTCGCTGTTAACAGTAAAAGTGATGAAGGTCAACTACGCCCTCCCCAACTACCTCCTTTTTCGGGGGAAAGGAGTCAGCCCTTCTAGAGTTATCCAGGTTTATAATAGAAATGTTGTACTTTTTTTAATTTTCCTTTTGTTCTACTTGTTGTTTATAATAGATATCTTGAGAGTCCTTTTAATGAAAATAGTCCAAAGATCATATAACAAGGCTTTTTAGGTTAATATAAACCACTTGAATAGGGTAAGGGTTGTAAATTATGACCCTTGGACAAGCATGGTTTTTATGGAAAGGACAGATGTATAAACTTTATAGGAGGCTAATTTCGTGGAAATTGGAAGTTCTAGGTCTATCTTAACAGTAAAAGTAATGGATGTCAACTAGGCCCTCCCAAACTACCTCCTTCTTCGGGGGAAAGCGGTCAGCCCCAACTAGACTTATCAAGGGAAAAGCTGTATTCTGATATCAGTAATTTCACGAATCCATAAGTAGTAGATGATAATATTTTCTTCCCAGTCACAGAAATAAGCAAGGATAAAAGAAACCTAAAAATCTGTAATGTTTCATATTATATCATGGAAAAGATATAACCACAGTACGGATTTTTTCATGCAGTAATGTCAGTAATGTCATTGTATTTGAACATTTAATTAAATAAGATAAAGAAAATAATAATTCACCTGTTAAAAGGAAATAAACATGTCATTAAGAATAGTTTAACATATAATTACACATATATTTAACATACAATTAACTTATAATTAAAACATATAATAACATACAACATATAATTGAATATATAATTAAATAATTTCAATAAGGACATATAAATAAAGAAAATACTAATTTACATGGGAAAAAGAAGTGAAAGCCAATCTTACAGGGGATCAAGATGAGTCAAATGGTAGAAGGAATTTTTGCCCGAGAGAATACAATTCTGGGTGAAAAAGAAAAAAAGTTCTTTTTAGCTAAAACACTATTCTTGAGGTTTTGTTTCGTGCATGGGGCTAAATATAGAATAGAATAAAAAAATAAAAGTCTCTTCGGAGAGAATTTACATAAAAAATACCACCCTTTTTGAAGTGGAGGGATCCTGATTAACGATGATGCTATGGTGGTTTTAGCATTTGAATTCAAAATTTGAAGAAAAATTACAAATAAAGAAGAGCTGAATAGATTATGGAAGAGATATGCCCTGCGTGAAGGAAGGTAGGTTTTTTTTCTGCTTTGCTGAATAGTTTTATGCATAAGGCAGGGCTCTAAGGGTATCCAAATGCATTAGCCAAGTGTATAAAGAAGAAGACTTTGCCCATTCTTGGGCAAAAATCAAGTTATCATTAATTGAAAAAAAATAAAATGAAAGGTGAGTGGATTGTAGAAGGGGTGTGCCCCACTCTGAGGCGCAAATTTGCTATGAGTTATAGCTAATTTAATAAAAATCGAGTTGAAAAAAAAGATATGGAGGATAGGGGCGAGGTTTATTTGGAGGGTGAAATCTTCATACAAATTAAAGAATTAAAAGGATCTTTTTTATTATTTGGGATGGAACCGTAAGCGTTGTCCGTAAGAACTTGTTATGTGGTAAAATCAAAACTTATCTCAACCAGCTCGAAGATTAATCTTGCCCAATTCTTACAAAGCGGGATCTGATCAATTTGTTACAACTCACATGGTTATTGGGCAAATCATGTTTCAATATGCACACCCCAGGTGTGTTTATTGCAGAGGAGACTTGATTCAACTCAGTCGAAGTGCAATTATCTGCCTTGGAAATAGCAAATGAAGTAGAAAGTAGCACTTTCCTTATGGCTTTGGTAGAAGTATGGTTTAACTATGGCTCTCAAAGCAGTATGCTGAAAGTATAGGTCTGTTAATCGACGTAATACAGATGTAAAGGCGCCTTACTACTGTTGAGCACTAAAGACAGAAAATCCAATAAGCTGAATTTAGTTGCTGTCAGTTTTAAAATGTCATTCCAAGCAGTAGCACCCATTCATGAAAATATAGTTGGGGCAAGGATGTTTTGGTTTTTTATTTTATGAGAATGCAAAAACTGTATTTATAAAATGATGGATCTAAAAAAAAATATATAGTTTCCTAAATATAGGAAGCGTAGTTGTTATTCAAATATTAAAAATTGTAAGTAAAATTTAAGTATAAAAAAGTTTGTACTGTGTAGCTAATTTAATAAAAATATATTTGAAAAAAAAATAAAAAAAAGATATGGAGCATATGGACGAGGTTGATTTGGAGGGTGAAAAATTTATACAAATGAAAGGTAAGTCAAATTTAAGTAAAAAAAACGTGTGTCCCGTGTTTTATCAAATTTACATGTCTCTCTAATGATTTGCAAGCAAAGTGGTTTATGAAAGTAATGATCCCATCGGTAATTGTCGTATACACTACTGCGTCCTTTAAAACACTTGCATGATTATCTTGGCGCTGAATAAGCAAACAATGCTGTCAATTTTAGAAAGCTTAGTATTCCTCGGCTATCAAATTAGCAAACTGCTGCCCTGACTTTAGAAACCTATAGGCCCAACCCGGGCACCGAGGCACCGAATTTTTGTTTTATCGGGTTTCGGCAATTTATGATAAAAGCTGTGGGGATTTTGGCTATACATGGTCTCTCACAGTAGGAATATGAGGGGATTCTAGCTAAAATGTTTTCTCATCTAATTAATCAAATAATGCGTTCTTGAAAGTATTTGATAGTCACGGGAATGTTCAAGCCAAGAACCAGTTTCAAATTATAACCTATCCAAGGTTTAACAGGACTGTAAAGGCATTTCTAGCTGATAGAGAATAATACTATAAGATATGACAGTTACAAAAATGTTCAGTAATAGCTTTCTATTCAAGGAGAAAAGTCCACAAATAGTGAAAAATTAACATCTTTTAGCAAGAGCTATACATGATGTTAAGTCTCCAATGGTAGAGCTTTACCTAAAATTAATTGTTCATGTTTAGCTAATATGTCACCCAAACATTCCGAACTACTTGCCATTATCCATAACATGAATGTAGGTATGATAAAGGAATTTAGAATGTAAACAATTTGTCGAATATCCATGGTACCGGACCAGTCCAGCTGCAACTTGGTAACATAGCGTACAAAGAATATGAAATGCAGTGTTGTGTTTGCCACTTGAAGAAATGTGAAAAATTCATTGCTTTTTACAGACACATTGTCTTGGACATTTTGTCTATGACAAAAGACCGCTTTTTTTAAAACTATCTGCGACGTCTGAAGCAACCAAATTTGATGAGCTGTTTACAAATTAGAACATACATAAGTTGTACTATGTAGGATAAATGCATGAAAAGCAGTATAAACGTTTCAAGTATCATTTGTAAAATAAAATATTTATCTGTATAAGTTAAGTAGATGTTGATTGATGAGTAGATTGTAAGAATCAGATTACCAGCTACATCATATACCTTCATCTTTCTGCTCTTACTTAAAATTCTACCCCAAGCATTATTGCTTCTTCGGAATACAAACAAAGCAAAAATTACACTTGTTGCAATAAATGTGGTTATAATGGTATACTTTAACAACCTTAAAGCATCGGTGACATATGAGACATAAATTTTTTTGGCCTAATAGAAAAAACAAAGACAAATTCTTGGACTTGCAAACACCCAACCGGTAATGCAAACAAATAGATTCAGACATACAAACAGAGAAAGACAGGCACTTTAGAGATACAAACCAACAAAGACAAATTCTTGAACTTGCAAACATCAAACCAGAGATGCAAACAAATACGAATTCTCAAATTTATTTATTTTTCAATCCTAACAATCTCACTGCCGACTCTAGACTAACCATGATTCATTCTAATTCAAGAATATTCGATAGCCTAAATAAAATCTAACAAAAAGAAAGGGAACATTTTCGATGTCTAAACAATTTTATTGTGTGTGTATAATTACATCAATAATATATATTACACATATACAATTACCGATATAAATTATTGTCCTCTATATACTTCACTATTACGTTTAAACCACTTTGAAGTCTATATCAACTTTTGCAGCGAAGCATAATTGGTCCTCCAATTTAAATTTACTGAATGATAACACGTATCTTGCATATACTTCATCCCATTCAAGACAAAGCCGTGATCCTCTCGTGATTTCCAACTCAATGCTTGGTGCTCTTGTATCATTGCTGCTGCTACCAACTCCACTATCAACTTCTAATAGTGTAAAAATTCCACTCAGTATTGCAAATATATCTCAATGAATAAATATAGGAGTATAGTCAAACTGCTCTCTTCTCGAATTCTATTTTCATACTAATATCAACTATACTGAAAATCCTTCCATATATTCGTTGTGCTTGATAAGACCTCTTGGAGCTATTGCGCGAATCCAATGTTGAAATTCTCAGAAGTCTGGTGATGTCACCATGTTAGCCCAGTATTTCTAACTGGTGATTGGCCAAGAAAGAGGCACGTGATCTTATACCGGTTGTATTCACTGAGCGTGTTGCGTCGACCCTCAAAGTAGGTCTGTGATCATATTCGTCCTGTATGTAAATAAGCATTTCTACTAAAATCTATCAAGCACACAACAAACAGAAATTAAAATAAACAACAGAGTGAAACTCAAAACGAGCAGAAATTAATATGAGCAGGGTTCTAAGCCCCTGTGCTTTCTAAAAGCCAGAATATAATTTGTACTTTACTGAAAAAAATTCAAATGAATTTACTGAAAAAGAGGTGTATTGTCAGTTTAATATATGCTGATATTTATTCCTTAAAATCTTAATTAATTTTTGATTTCTTAAAGTTATAAATATTAAAAAAATTTAAAAGAATTATTTCAGTAAAGCACAAATTATATTCTGGCTTTTAGAAGGCATAGGGGCTTATGAACTTACTCATATTAATTTCTGCTCATTTTGAGTTTGACTCTTTTATTTTCTTTAATTTCTGTTTGTGTTTCTCTTCTCTCGCAGTGGGAATATGAGGGGATTCTAGCTACAATGTTTTCTTATCTAATTAATCAAATATTGTTTTCTTGAAAGTATTTTATAGTCGCGGGAACGTTCAAGCCAAGAACCAGTTTCAAATTACAACCTATTCAAGGTTTGAAATGTCTGTAAAGGCATTTCTAGCTGATAGAGAATAATACTATAAGATATGACAGTTACAAAAATATTCAGTAATAACTTTCTGTTCAAAGAGAAAAATCCACAAATAGTGAAATATGAACACGTTTTAGTAAAAGTTATGCATGATGTTAAGTCTCCGATGGTCGAGCAGCTTCCTAAAATTAATTGTTCATGTTTAGCTAATATGTCACCCAAGCATTCTGAACTACTTGCCATTATCCATAACATGAATGCAGGTGTGATAAAGGAATTTAGAACGTAAACAATTTGTCGAATATCCATGGTCACCGGACCAGTCCATCTGCAACTTGGTAACATAGCGTACGAAGAATATGAAATGCAGTGTTGTGTTTGCCACTTGAAGAAATATGAAAAATTCATTGCATTTTACAGATAAATTCACGTCTTGGACAATTTGTCTATGACAATAGACCGCTTTCTTTAAGACTATCTGCGACGTCTGAAGCAACCAAATTTGGTTTTTTTGTTTTGCCAGTCAGCTGTTTACAAATTAGAACATACATAGGTGATACTAAGCAGGATAGATGCATGAAAAGCATTATAAACGTTTCAAGTATCATTTGTAAAAGAAAATATTTCTCTGTATAAGTTAAGTAGATGTTAATTGATGAGGAGATTGTAAGTATCAGATTACCAGCTATATCATATCCCTTTATCTTTCTGCTTTACATAAAGTTCTACCCCAAGAATCATTGCTTCTTCGGATTACAAACAAAGCAAAAATTACACTTGTTGCAATATACGTGGTTATAATGGTATACCTTAACAACCTCACCAAAGCATCGGTGACATATAAGACATAAAAGTTTTTGGCCTAATAGAAAAAACAGGGACAATACAATTAAAATAGACCCAACGAATAAATCTTATAAATCCACGTGATTTCTCTCACTAACAGGTAAAACACGAATATTTTAAGTAAAAATAATGAAAGTAGTTTTGCCATTAGGTTCAAGTACTGCTTTTTCACTAAGGAAAGAGTCCACAGAAAGAAACATTTATTTCAAGGAATTTGCCAGATTTAAATGGAAATTATAGGTCCTCGCTTCGGAAAGCCAACTTATTGTAATCAGCCTTGGCAATATGAGGCAATATACAATTTAGTTCTGAAAAATTAGCGTTTCCAAAGATATTAAAACTAAAATAGTCAAAGATTTAACACTAAACTGTTAAAAATTCAACTTTGGTTTTGCCAAAATCTACTGAAAATAAGATTTCGCAGTTCACTATGAAAAAAATTTCACTATATAAAAAATTTATAAAAAATTTTCACTATATAAAATTTTTATTGAATTTTTATATAAAATTTTTCACTGTATAAAAAATTTAAACGCAATTGTCTAGCCAATTAGAGGCGATTTTTGCATGGAAATGTTTATCTTTATTCAAAAAAGCTTGTCTCCAGCAACAATATTGTTTATATTAGAAAATTGACTTGAGCAGGATTTATCCAAAAGGTCGTTTCTCCCTTAGACTTATGTTGTAGATTTGGAGCTGACTCACTTTGAACATTTATTCAGCTCAGGTAGCTCAAAAGAAATTTCAGTCTTTTTTACCAAATTTGAAACCTACCCCCTTAATAAAAAATATCCAAAGGTTTAAATATAAATCTTTTATATTTATCTACTTTATTATTATGCTTAGAATAGTTTTGATATTATTATTACTTATTTTATTTTCGTCTCTTTTTTCAAGGGGTATGGGCAGAGGAAGGGCAGTATTAAATTTATTATTTTTTGATGGCGGTTCGGGATGGAAATTCGAGAAGAGAGGAGACCACGCTGTGTTTAGTGTAAGCATTATCTAAGGGCCCAAACATGTATCTATACACAAAGAACTGTGTGAAGTGTATTTTTTATATTTTTGTTTTGAATTTAAAATCCATATTAAACTTGAAATATCTGAGTATATATATATATATATATATATATATATATATATATATATATATATATATATATATATATATATATATATATATATATATATATATATATATATATATATATATATATATATATATATATATATATATATATATATATATATATATATATTGGTGAGGGGGAATAACACATTTTAAGATATATATTATATTGCTTTTTCTTTAAACTTAAATCCCTTCTTTCTCAAATTGAAATTTAAACTTTCAAAGTATTTTTACTGCATCTTGAGGGCCTAATTGAAAAAAACAAAAACAACATCCCGTGTCAGAACCAATAGGAATAAAGCCTGAAATAATTTTTCTGTTCTCAATCTAAAATTTATGTTGTGTAACAAAACGTATTTTGATTTACCAGAGCTGTATTCTGAAATTATATTTAATGGCTAGTTATTTTTGTCTTCACTTGATTTGTAATCAAGGTTATTTCTTTACGGGAGGAATTACACTCTTGCTTTGCATAACAAATCTGAAAACAGAAGAATTATCTAAGGCCAAAGGTGCAGTTAAAACGCAAAAATTGCTTTTATTGCCAGTTGTTGCTTCGCGTATCCCTTTTTTTGTTAATAAGCTTTGCTTCACGATAGCTTTGCTATCACGTTCACCTTATTATTTATATAATAAAATGATTATTTTTATAATAAAAAAATCGTAAAAGGCTCAAACTGTGGTAAAGTTTAGGCCTTTCAACACAATTATGAAGGCCTCTCAGCTACTACACTAGAGCTAATGCGATGAAGCTTTTAACACTTTGTGGGCATAATAACCGTTTCCTTGTTTAAATTAAAATTTAATTTTAAGAAGTGTTTATATAGGAAATAAGTCCACACAGAAAAAGTCATTATATAAAGCAATTTGTTAATTGTCATCATTTGTAAATTGAGTTGGGAAGGCCTATTTGCTTTACGAATTGAAGAAACTTTTACTGATTGGTCAAACAACTGGTAAAATAATAAAGAATGAAAAAGACAGAGAAATAGGAACGAAACTGGTAAATTTAATAAAAAAAAGACAAGGAAATAGGAACAAAACATAAACACCTGTTTTTGTACACATTATATTCTTTTCACGTGAAATATTTTCATAGTCCACAAATTATGTAAGAAACCGTAAAACATATTTTAATTGCAGATTCTTGGACCAAGGGCTTCTACTCCAAACGATTATCATTTTCCCCCGTGACCTTTTCTTTCCCTTTAAATTTTAAGTCAAACTGAAATCTGATTTTGTGAAATATAGAAGCAAACGAATCTACGACAAAAGATAAAAAAAGTAAAAAAAATAAAGTAATATAGGCTGAGATTGTCTTACATGATGTCTGGTATAAAATCAATAAGTTGTCGAGTTTCCAACGCATCATTTATTTATATAATAGACTGTCTCTTTGAAGGCCCCAAAAACGAAAATATGTAGTTGCAGTTACAATAAATGATGATTCTTTGGAACCAGCATCTGAACTATCAAACGTGATAAGATGTGAAAATCGAGAACCTGGACCATCAATTGCGACAACACCAATATGAACAGCTAAAGCAAAGGCCATTGCTAAATAGTCTGAAGTAATCAAAATATAAAAACGCGTAAAAAATGAAAATGATGAGCAACGACACGGGTGGTTATAAGATATGCAAAAACGACAATTAGAGCGAGTCAGAAATGAAATTGAAGAGCAGAAGAGCAGAACGCGGTTAGAAGAAAAGTGGTGATGTGTCAAAAATGAAAATGTAGAGCAAATACACACGCGGTTAGAAGAACATTTTTGGTATGTCAAAAATGAAAATGAAGAGCCAAGACACACGCGATTAGAAGAAATGTGACACCGAACATGTGAGCAAGTCAAAAATGAAAATGAAGAGCAAAGACACACGCGATTAGAAGAAATGTGACACCGAACATGTGAGCGAGTCAATGAAAATCAACCTGGACAGCGAGAATCAAAACGATTGAAAATGATAGCGATGATGATTGGGTCTTGGATTTTGACATAGATAAGGTCATCAATGCCTACTGTACCTGTGTTAAGATAGCAAAGTTTCGGCGATACGTATTTCATAATGACGACAGACAAGCCGAGGTAAAACGAACCAAACAAATTGAAAATGATAGCGATGATGATTGAGTTTTGAATTTTGTCATGCATAAGGTCATCAATGCCTACCATACCTTTGAAAATAAAAATCCTGGATCAGATAAATCGTTGGAAGAAAAAGAAATTTTTGTCCTACCACCTGAACAATGAAACGAAACAAAGTGTCGACGATATGTCTCTCATAATGACATAAGACAAGCCGAGCCAAAAGTTAAAAGTCCAATAAAAATGTAATTTTACAAAGGCACTACTTCTAATTTAAGGTCCATTTGTACGTCATGACATCAAGAAAATTTTCAAATTGTCTGCGTTTAGAAGACAAGCGACAATGAGAATCCATTTATAGAAGCCTACCGCGTGCCAATTACCAGGGACATATATATAGTATATATATATATATATATATATATATATATATATATATATATATATATATATATATATATATATATATATATATATATATATATATATATATATTATTTATTATTATATATATATATTTATATATATATTTATATATATATATATATATATATATATATATATATATATATTATATATATATATATATATATATATATATATATATATATATATATATATATATATATTATATATATATATATATATATTTGAAAAAGGGGAAGTACCTAATGATTTTAGGAAAACCTTAATTAAGCCACTTTATAAGAAAGGTGATAAAAGTGAGTGTGGTAATTATCGAGGCATTAGTCTGGTCTATGTAGGTAGTAAATTACTTAGTCATATGATACTTCTTAGACTGAGAGATGCCGTAGACAAAGTTTTAAGAGAAGAGCAGTGCAGTGTTAGAAAAGGTAGAGGATGTGCCGACCAAATTTTTCCTCTTAGGCTTATAATTGAGAAGTTCATGGGTGGTCAAACACCTTTGGTGCTCAGTTTTATAGATTATGAGCAAGCGTTCGATTCTGTTGATAGAAGAGCTTTAGCAAAAGTTTTATCCTTGTATAGTCTACCAGACAAATATATTAAAGGTATTAGTGCTATGTCTGAGAATAACACTACTGTGGTTAAGGTAGTCTCCTGGACTTGGATTATGCTGATGATTTAAGCATCCTAGATGAAAGTATGAGCAAAATGAATGAAGTTTTAGAGGTTTTGCGTGTTCAGGGTGCTAGAATTGGTTTGAAAATTAATGTCAGGAAGACTAAGTCACTAAGGCTAGGAATAAGTGAAGATGAAAAGGTGGCGTTGGGTAATGAAAAGATTGATCAGGTGGGAGCTTCACTTACCTTGGTAGTATTATTAGTAAAAATGGTGGGAGCAGTGAAGATGTTAAATATAGGATAGCCAAGGCTTAGGGTGTTTTTTCACAATTAAGAAAAATTTGGGAGAATAGGAAGATAAGTCAGTAAACCAAGATTAGAATATTAAAAGCTACAGTGATGACAGTGGTCAAATATGGCTCTGAAGCAGGGGTGCTTCAAAAAGCGGATGAAGATTTGCTAGATGTTTTCCAGAGAAATTGCTTAAGGATTGTTCTGGGTACCCGGCTGACTGACCATATTTCAAACAATAGGCTATACGAAAAATATGGTTCAATACCGCTCTCTAGGGCTATAATGAAAGAAAGGTTGAAGTGGCTAGGGCACGTTGTGCGGATGAAGGATGAAAGATTGACAAAGATTGTTCTTTTCGGCCAAACATCTAGGGCTAAACGGAAGCAGGTCGTCCCCGTCTGGGGTGGGAGGACGTCATAAAGAAAGATTTAAAGGAAATGGGAACTTCGTGGGCGGGTGTAAAAAGGGAGGCTTTGAATAGATTGGGGTGGAGGAGGAGCGTGCGTAGCTGTGTTGGCCTCAGGCGGCTTGGTGCTGCGGTGAGTTGTTAGTAGTAGTAGTATATATGTATATATATATATATATATATATATATATATATATATATATATATATATATATATATATATATATATATATATATATATATTGTGTGTGTATATATACTTTCTCTTTAATCGAGCTATAAATTTTTTCTCGAAAATGGCTCCATTTTTTCTTTTTTTAAATTAAGTTGTTTGGATTTTCTGGCCTATAAAAAAACATCTAGTTAGGTCACGGGTTTGAGAAATTTCTTTAAGGGCCTTAATTCGAGAAAAAAGTTTCACTTGAGTAAAGTGACGTCATATTTATGAACATATTTGAAAAGCATTTAATAAAAGCAATTTAAGCAATTTAAGCAATAAAAGTAATTTGATAAAAGCATATTCGAAAAGCAATTCGAAAAGCAAATTATACAAGAAACATATGATTGAAAAGAAAAATCATGTGATTGACGTCATATTTATGAGTATATTTCAAGAGAATAGATTACATCATTTCTACCACCATCCCCTCCCCATAGGACTTAACATTTCATTTTTATATTTATGACGCATGCAAAATTACCAAAAGAGTATAGCTAAGTATAAAATACCAAGTCTAATTAGTTTATTTATAAAAGGTGTTTTAAGTAGTTACATAATGCCTAGAGCACAAATGAACAACCCAAACCGTAAATCGTGACAAGACCAATCCGAGCAGCTAAGGTATGAAGAACAAATATATACAGTCAGAATACTTCCGTCAACAACAATTACAGCGAGTCAAAAACAAAAGTGAAGAACAAAGAAACATAGGGTTCGAAGATAAGCGTCTGCAAGAGTTGAAACTACTCAAAAACAATGGCGAAAGACAAGGAAATATGCGGGAACCGCGAGTAATCGTGATTGCAGAATTACAAGCAATTGTGAGAAAGCGAGTATCAGAACTTGTCACAACTGGAGTGAAAAGCCAAGAATATAGCTGTTAGAAGACAAACAACAGAATAAACCAGACCGACTAAAAAATGAAAGTAAAGAAGAAGGAAATATTATGTTAAAATAACAACGCCATCACAATATTAAACGCCAAGAAAATGTGGAGCAAAACCTAGTCCAAACCTACAAAGATGCCATAAACTAAGTAACTGTCGATTACAAGTCACTGGGACCCTTGAACGTTCTATGTGTTACCTGGGGAGCCCTCCATTTTCCTTGAGAAAAGAGTATCAAACAAAGCTTATTCATTTAGAAGTTGCTACTTACAGAAATAATCGATAAATACGAGCCTACCACATGCCGACTACCAGGGCCCTGGTTTCGAAATCAATTACTCAACTGATATATTGACATTTCTGGCCAGTCAAATGGTCTAAAAAGGTCATAACTTTAAGGAAGAATTTATAATTTTCTCATGGTGGTTTTATAGAAGCTATGATAACGCCTTGACATCAAGAAAAGGCTCATATTGTCTGCGTTTTCAAGATAAGTGACCATGAGGATCAACATATACAAGCTAGTCACGTAGCCATGCCTGAGACCACCTTCAAAATCGGCTAAATAGTTTTTTTTCTTAAAACTGGCAAATTGACATTTTTGGCTACAAAAACGATCTAAACAGGTTACAACTTTAAGAAAGCTTTCATATTTTTCCCAGAGTGGCTGTATCTAACCTGTGGTGAGGCCATGACATCAAGAAAAGGCTCAAATTGTCTGCGGGCTAGAAGACAAGCGACATTAAAATCAAGTATTTTGAATTAAAATCAAGTATTTTGCAGGCATCAAGACAGGGCTAATTGTAGAAAAAAACAAGACAGATAGTCCGAGTTATTGAAAGGCCAATATGGGATAAGCCCTTTTTAGGATTCTATAAAAATAATGTTACTTCATTTGTTGATGGATAAATTTATCTGTCGTCCGTCCATAGGTCATTCGTAGGGCAGAACTAAGGTAGATAGTCATAGAATTAAGGGATGAAAGATTGGATTGACGCTTGACGGAAAAATGTCCACTGGACTTGTATGCAAAATTTCGGATTAAATTTGGTTGGATTTACAGGCGGCGAGCAAGTGAAACCGAAGCCTAAAAGGCTTTGCCGCTTGTAGTCCAAAGGTGGAATACCGCGTCATATGATTGACACAGGACCAATTGTTTGGTCAAATGGCATGGGTAGACGGTGGAAGTAAGTATGACTCTCTTATTGGACAAAAACTTGTGCGTTAGCTTTTGGAAGGGCACACCTGCCTAGAGTCTCAGGCAGGTTCACCAAGAATTTAAAATTGACATAGGACCATTAGATTGCTTGGAATAAGAGGCAAACAAGGCACGTCCACCTATGATCTTAGGCAAGTTGACTAAGAATTTAGAATTGACACAGGACCGTTAACTTGCTTGGACTGACAGGCAAACAAGCGTATAAAGCCACCTAAGTGAGTGCCAGGCAAGCAACTTGTAAATTTACTAATTTATTAGTTGGACCAACAGGTTGCCTGAAATTGCAAGGGAAATAAGCGTCCAAAACCTAAAAGGGCCTGTCTGGCCTAGAGTGTTAGGCGAGTGAACACATTTATAAGCTAAGGCAGTTGCGCTAAACAAAAAAAAAAAAAAAATTGGTTGACCAATATTTTGTTGACTTTCTGTGTTTGTGTCTTGGGGTTGACTGTCTAGGTTTGTCACAAGCTCAGAAAGTTTTGCTAAAAAAAAGAAAAAAAAGACCAGATAGTCAATTTTAGGAAGCGCCCGGAACCCCTAAGAGCAAAAAGCGAAATTCTAATTAATTATAAAAATTTACAAACAGAATCCCTGATGATAATCTACAAACTGTATATGAGGGGGTCACTATAAAAAATAATAGTGAAAAATAAAATTTCTCCGGAATGCTGTACTGACAAAGGGAATAAAGTGGTTATTCTAGATAGATCCTCTTATAATAAAAAAAAGTTATAGATGTATAATCCGACAAGCACACAAATAAACCCATAGATTCCGACCACACATATGATTTCATAGAAGAAATAAGAAAAGAACTAGGAAATTTATATACTGAAATGTTCATTGCTACACACATTTATAATATTGTTTCATCCAAAAGGTTGCTCTGCCCCTTTATTTCATGTTTAAAAAAAAAAAAAAATCCACGAAAAGGGAGTCCCTCTACACCCCAGTGTATCTTCTGATAGATCTTCAGCTGCCAGAATAGAGAAACGGTTCTTCACAATTTTTCGTCCCCTTTAGCAAATATCTTAAATTGAACATTCAGTTCACCTTGTTGAAAAATTAAAGGACCAGGGTACAAAAAAGACACGATTTTGGCATGTTTTGATTACATCTCTATATATACCTCTTTAATATTCGAAAATATGAAACTGTCCTTAAAAGAAAACTAGAAAACAATAGAGACAAAAATAAGCACAAGTAACTACCAAATTTAAGATATTGAAAACATTATGCGTCTTGTTATTCTTTGCAAAGATTTTCCCTCATATTTCCAATATAACGTTTGGTTTCCCCGCAAATTATTGGTCCACCAATGGGTACCAGCCCGTCACCTTTTTTGGTCAGTTTTAAATGGAATGTGCACTGAAGTTGTCCTCCGAAAAGTTGTCCTCCGGTACCAGCCCGTCACCTTTTTTGGTCAGTTTTAAATGGAATGTGCACTGAAGTTGTCCTCCGGAATGTGCACTGAAACTGCACTGAAGTTATCCTCCGAAGCCCCGATTTTGGGATCGGTTTGTGGATGACATTTTTTCTGTTTCGGATCATAGAGAGGATTTACTTACCACTTTTTAGACACACCTTAACAAGTTAGATTCGAATCTTCAGTTAACATTAGAACTCGAAACATATAACAAATTACCATCTTTAGATGTTTTAGTTTTCAAGAAGTCTCCTAGTCTTCAGTTCTCGATACATAAGAAGCCCACACACAACGATATATTGGCATTTCTCTTTTGCCCCCCCCCCATCTGTGTAACAAAAGGAGTGGCCTTTTGATCGTATAATAGGGATATGTTAGAAGCTCACATAGTCCCAGAAACCCCTATATAGGAAACTTACCGTCCCTCGGCTTTAGTTGAAGAGAGTAGATATTGAAATGCTGAAAGTTACTAGATATATGAAATTCTTGACATGAAAACGTATTTTTGCTATTGAAATTTGCAAAATAAAATATTAACTGGAAAGGGCTTACTTTCATCAATGTGACATTTAAATAATAAAACTGTAGAAAAATGTAATTTCTTACGCAAAAATGTTTTTTTTTTTTCGAAAGACATTAAGAAATACAAATTGTTAAAGAACAAAAAAAAAAAAAATTAAGTAGGAATGCCTTAAGTGAAGAAATGTGGTACTTAAACCTCTTAATATTTAAACATAAATTTGAAATTGAAATATTTTTGAAACCTTTAATTTTTGACATGAAAGGCTTTTTGCTATTAGGCTAAACTTCGAAAAGAAGAAAAAAAAAATCAGAGAAGGCAATAAAATATGAAATTCAAGGGCATCACGTAATGAAACATGATACTGAAATGCTGCAATATTTTCAGAAATCTAGAACTTTTGACATAAAAGCTATTGAAATTACATTTTAGACACTTGAATTTTGGAGACAAAAGCTATTGAAATTATAGAAGTATGAATCACAAAATTTTAAAGACTGAAATGAACTATAGACTAGAAAGCCATTACTTGAATAAATATGATATTTAAATGCTGAATCTTCCCAAAAATCCGGAATCATTGACTTAAAATGAACTTTGATATTGAAATTCAAAATTATTAGAATAATAGATTGTTAAAAATAAAAAAAATGAACTAAAATGGCTCTACTTGAAATACTGCGATATTTAAATCTCAAAATTCTTTAAAAGTTTGAATTTTGACATGAAAATGGGTTTTTGCTATTGAAATTCAAAAACCAAGAGTCGTAAATAGTTAAAAGTGAAAAAAATTGAAGTAGGTTGATGCCTTTCTTGAATAAATTTGATATTGAAATTCTTCATTTTCTTCGACATCAGTATTTTTGAGATGAAGGTTTTGTGCTATTAAAATTCGAAAAGAAGCGAAAACGTTAAAAAAAACAACACAATTATGAAGTAAAAAGGTTTTTATTGAAGAATTATGATATTAAAATACCGAGATTTTTAAAAAACTAGAATTTTTTACATGGCAGGGCTTTTGTCATTGACATCTGAACAATAAGAATCGTAAATTATTAAACACCAAAAATATGAAGTAGAAGACCTCACTTGAACCAACGTGATAGTGAAATGCTGAAATTTTCTAGATTTTAGGAATTCGGATTTAGTAATTAAATTTACTAGTTGGGGGGAAAGTAATCTGCCCTCACTAGGTTTATCAAGGCAAAATCTGTATTTTGACAACCATAATATTACAAATCCATAAGAAGTAGATGGTAATATTTTCCTCTCAGTCACAAAAACTAGTAAAGATAAAAGAAATGTGAAAATCGATGTTGTTACCTAAAAGGTATTGAACAGGATATAGCCTCCGTACGGCCTTTTCTTGCAGTAATGTCAAATTGAATTTGTATTTGGACATAAAATTAAATAATATAAAGAAAATTATAATTTATATGTTCAAAAGGAAAGGAACCAAGCCTTACAGGAGAAAAAAAAATGAGACAAATGGTGGAAGGGATTGTCTCCCGTGAGAATACAATTTTGGGTGTAAAAGGAAAAGTACTTCTTAGCTAAACGTAATTTCTAAAGTTTTGTCCCGAGTATGGGGATAAATATAGAAAAAAAGTTACAAGTCTATTAGGAGAGAATTTATATAAAAACCCTCTCCAAAAGATAATACCACCCTTTTCGAGAGTGGAGGGCTTCTATTTGCACATAATGCTAGTTTTAGTACTTAAATCAAAAAATTCTAATTTGGATAAAAAATTATGAATAAATGAGAGCTAAATAGATTGTGGAAGGGATATGCCCAACATGGATTAAGGTCAAGAGATTTTTTCTTTTCTGTTTTGCTTAACACATGTACTGGCTCTAAAGGAACCAAAATGCATTTGGGAAGTGCATAAGAAAAGGCTTTGCCCATTCTTGGGAAGAATCAAGTTATCATTAATTAAAAAGGCAATAAGAGGTGAATATATTGTCGAAAGGGTGTGCCCCACTCTTTTGCACATATTGCTTGGAGTCATCACTAATTAACTAAAATGTAAGTAGAAATAAATTAAGGAAAGATGTGAAGGATTGGGAAGGGTGGGACTTGGAGAGGAAAATCTTTATACTAATTAAAATATTATATACGGATTATTTTTTTTTTGAGATCACGACCGTATAAGGTGTCCGTATGAACTTGTTATGAGGTGAAATGAAAAAATTCTCAAAATATTCAAAGAATAATCTTGCCTAATTATTACAAAGAGGGGTCAGATCAATGTACTGCACTTGCATGTTTAGTGGGAAAACCATGTTTTGATATGTTAAGTCATAGTAAACCGACCTCTTAGCAAGACCTCAGGTGCGTCTATTGCAAAGGAGATGAGTCTTAACTAGGCCCAGGTGCATTTATCCGCCTTGGGAACAGCGAATGACGTAGAAAATAACCTTTCCCTATAGATTTGGTATAAAGTAAGGTTTGCTATGGCTTTGACTGGAATTTGCTGAAGGTGCTGATCTGCTATACGACGTAATATGGACATAAAGACACCTTACAATTGTTGAGCACTGAAGAAAGCAAATACAATAAACTGAATTTCTTTCCTGTCATTTTTAAAAACTGGTCCCGAGCAGGAACACCCGTTCACGAAAATATAGTCGGAGGAGGATACTTTCTCTTTTTTATGTAGTTGCACAAGCAGTATTTTTCAAGATCATCAAAAATAGATAGTTTTCAAAATATAGGGGATGTAATTGTGAGTCAACTTTTAGTATTTGTGAATAAATTTTCGTTTTTTTTTACGCAGTTGGAAAAGTGGTATTTTTCAAGATCATCAAAAATAAACAGTTTTCAAAATATAGGGCATGTAATTGTGAGTCAACTTTTAGTATTTGTGAATTAATTGATAGTCAAATGCTATTCAAAAATGTTTGTCCCTTGTTTTCTGGCATCTCCATTTTTGACTAATGCTTTGCAAGGAAAGCAGTTTTTAAAAGTAATGATCCCATTGGTAAGTGTTTTAACACACTTCTATGTTATTCAAATTACTATATCAATTTTCCTAACCATCTGAATTAGTAAACATCCCAAATTAGTAAGCATCCCAAATTTTACAAAGCTTCAATTTTCTTGGCTTTCGAAATTAACAAGCTACTTCCATGACTTCAGAAACCAATAGGCCCAAGCAGGGTGTTTAAGCACCGACTTGAGTTTTATCGGGATTCTATCTATTTTTACTAAACACTGTGGAGCTTTTGGCAACAGATGGTCTCTGTCAAAAAGAATATGAGGAAATTCTATTTGCAATGATGTATCATCTAATTAATCAAATAATGTTTTTGTGAAAGAATTTGACAGTCGTGGGGATATACATGCAAAAAATTAGTTTCAAATTTTGACCTTTCCAAATTTTAACAGGACTGCAAAGGCATTTCCAGCTGATAGAAAATAATACTATAAGATACGACAGTTACAAAAATATTCAGTAATAACTTTCTGTTCAAAGAGAAAAGTCCACAAATACTGAAATAGGAACACTTTTTAGTAAGAGCTATACATGATGTTAAGTCTCCAATGGTGGAGCAACTATTTAAAATTAATTGTTCATGTTCAGCTAATATGTCACCCAAACATTCCGAACCACTTGCCATTAACCACAACGTGATTGCAGGTGGGGCAAAGGAGTTTAGAGTTATAACAATTCGTCGAATACTTATGTCGCCGGACCAGTCAAACTGCCAGTTACCAGTGGTAACATTGCGCACAAAAAATATAAAATTTACCGTTGTATTTGCTAATTGAAGGAATATAAAAAGTTCATAGCTTTTTACGAATAAATTTACATCTGCGACAATTTGTCTATGAATACAAACCGCTCTTTTTAAAACTACATGCGACGTCTGAATCAACCAAATTTGTTTTTTTGTTTGATCAGTCAGTTGCTTGCAAATTAGAACATATATATGTAACACTAAGTAGTATAAATGTATGAGAAGTAATACAACAGTATTAAGTATCATGTATGAAAGAGAATGGTTCCCTGTATAAATTCTGTATACATTGATGGATGAGAATATCGTAAGAATCAGATTACCTGCAATATCGTATACCTTTATCCTTACGCTATTACCAAAAATTCTCCCCCAAGCATCATTGCTTCTTCGGATTACAAACAGAGCAAAAATTACAGATGTTGCAATATATATGGTTGAAATGATATACCTTAACAAACTTAAAGCATCGGTGACGTAATGGATATAAAAGTTTTTGGCCCAATAGAAAAAACAGGGACAAAACAAGCAAAACAGACCAAACGAATAAAACTTATAAATCTGCGCAGTTTCTTTCACTAATAGATCAAACAAACCTCGAAAAGAAGAAAAAAAAATTTCAGAGAAGGCAATAAAATATGAAATTCAAGGGCATCACGTAATGAAACATGATACTGAAATGCTGCAATATTTTCAGAAATCTAGAACTTTTGACATAAAAGCTATTGAAATTACATTTTAGACACTTGAATTTTGGAGACAAAAGCTATTGAAATTATAGAAGTATGAATCACAAAATTTTAAAGACTGAAATGAACTATAGACTAGAAAGCCATTACTTGAATAAATATGATATTTAAATGCTGAATCTTCCCAAAAATCCGGAATCATTGACTTAAAATGAACTTTGATATTGAAATTCAAAATTATTAGAATAATAGATTGTTAAAAATAAAAAAAAATGAACTAAAATGGCTCTACTTGAAATACTGCGATATTTAAATCTCAAAATTCTTTAAAAGTTTGAATTTTGACATGAAAATGGGTTTTTGCTATTGAAATTCAAAAACCAAGAGTCGTAAATAGTTAAAAGTGAAAAAAATTGAAGTAGGTTGATGCCTTTCTTGAATAAATTTGATATTGAAATTCTTCATTTTCTTCGACATCAGTATTTTTGAGATGAAGGTTTTGTGCTATTAAAATTCGAAAAGAAGCGAAAACGTTAAAAAAAACAACACAATTATGAAGTAAAAAGGTTTTTATTGAAGAATTATGATATTAAAATACCGAGATTTTTAAAAAACTAGAATTTTTTACATGGCAGGGCTTTTGTCATTGACATCTGAACAATAAGAATCGTAAATTATTAAACACCAAAAATATGAAGTAGAAGACCTCACTTGAACCAACGTGATAGTGAAATGCTGAAATTTTCTAGATTTTAGGAATTCGGATTTAGTAATTAAATTTACTAGTTGGGGGGAAAGTAATCTGCCCTCACTAGGTTTATCAAGGCAAAATCTGTATTTTGACAACCATAATATTACAAATCCATAAGAAGTAGATGGTAATATTTTCCTCTCAGTCACAAAAACTAGTAAAGATAAAAGAAATGTGAAAATCGATGTTGTTACCTAAAAGGTATTGAACAGGATATAGCCTCCGTACGGCCTTTTCTTGCAGTAATGTCAAATTGAATTTGTATTTGGACATAAAATTAAATAATATAAAGAAAATTATAATTTATATGTTCAAAAGGAAAGGAACCAAGCCTTACAGGAGAAAAAAAAATGAGACAAATGGTGGAAGGGATTGTCTCCCGTGAGAATACAATTTTGGGTGTAAAAGGAAAAGTACTTCTTAGCTAAACGTAATTTCTAAAGTTTTGTCCCGAGTATGGGGATAAATATAGAAAAAAAAGTTACAAGTCTATTAGGAGAGAATTTATATAAAAACCCTCTCCAAAAGATAATACCACCCTTTTCGAGAGTGGAGGGCTTCTATTTGCACATAATGCTAGTTTTAGTACTTAAATCAAAAAATTCTAATTTGGATAAAAAATTATGAATAAATGAGAGCTAAATAGATTGTGGAAGGGATATGCCCAACATGGATTAAGGTCAAGAGATTTTTTCTTTTCTGTTTTGCTTAACACATGTACTGGCTCTAAAGGAACCAAAATGCATTTGGGAAGTGCATAAGAAAAGGCTTTGCCCATTCTTGGGAAGAATCAAGTTATCATTAATTAAAAAGGCAATAAGAGGTGAATATATTGTCGAAAGGGTGTGCCCCACTCTTTTGCACATATTGCTTGGAGTCATCACTAATTAACTAAAATGTAAGTAGAAATAAATTAAGGAAAGATGTGAAGGATTGGGAAGGGTGGGACTTGGAGAGGAAAATCTTTATACTAATTAAAATATTATATAGGGATTATTTTTTTTTGAGATCACGACCGTATAAGGTGTCCATATGAACTTGTTATGAGGTGAAATGAAAAAATTCTCAAAATATTCAAAGAATAATCTTGCCTAATTATTACAAAGAGGGGTCAGATCAATGTACTGCACTTGCATGTTTAGTGGGAAAACCATGTTTTGATATGTTAAGTCATAGTAAACCGACCTCTTAGCAAGACCTCAGGTGCGTCTATTGCAAAGGAGATGAGACTTAACTAGGCCCAGGTGCATTTATCCGCCTTGGGAACAGCGAATGACGTAGAAAATAACCTTTCCCTATAGATTTGGTATAAAGTAAGGTTTGCTATGGCTTTGACTGGAATTTGCTGAAGGTGCTGATCTGCTATACGACGTAATATGGACATAAAGACACCTTACAATTGTTGAGCACTGAAGAAAGCAAATACAATAAACTGAATTTCTTTCCTGTCATTTTTAAAAACTGGTCCCGAGCAGGAACACCCGTTCACGAAAATATAGTCGGAGGAGGATACTTTCTCTTTTTTATGTAGTTGCACAAGCAGTATTTTTCAAGATCATCAAAAATAGATAGTTTTCAAAATATAGGGGATGTAATTGTGAGTCAACTTTTAGTATTTGTGAATAAATTTTCGTTTTTTTTACGCAGTTGGAAAAGTGGTATTTTTCAAGATCATCAAAAATAAACAGTTTTCAAAATATAGGGCATGTAATTGTGAGTCAACTTTTAGTATTTGTGAATTAATTGATAGTCAAATGCTATTCAAAAATGTTTGTCCCTTGTTTTCTGGCATCTCCATTTTTGACTAATGCTTTGCAAGGAAAGCAGTTTTTAAAAGTAATGATCCCATTGGTAACTGTTTTAACACACTTCTATGTTATTCAAATTACTATATCAATTTTCCTAACCATCTGAATTAGTAAACGTCCCAAATTAGTAAGCATCCCAAATTTGACAAAGCTTCAATTTTCTTGGCTTTCGAAATTAACAAGCTACTTCCATGACTTCAGAAACCAATAGGCCCAACCAGGGTGTTTAAGCACCGACTTGAGTTTTATCGGGATTCTATCTATTTTTACTAAACACTGTGGAGCTTTTGGCAACAGATGGTCTCTGTCAAAAAGAATATGAGGAAATTCTATTTGCAATGATGTATCATCTAATTAATCAAATAATGTTTTTGTGAAAGAATTTGACAGTCGTGGGGATATACATGCAAAAAATTAGTTTCAAATTTTGACCTTTTCAAATTTTAACAGGACTGCAAAGGCATTTCCAGCTGATAGAAAATAATACTATAAGATACGACAGTTACAAAAATATTCAGTAATAACTTTCTGTTCAAAGAGAAAAGTCCACAAATACTGAAATAGGAACACTTTTTAGTAAGAGCTATACATGATGTTAAGTCTCCAATGGTGGAGCAACTATTTAAAATTAATTGTTCATGTTCAGCTAATATGTCACCCAAACATTCCGAACCACTTGCCATTAACCACAACGTGATTGCAGGTGGGGCAAAGGAGTTTAGAGTTATAACAATTCGTCGAATACTTATGTCGCCGGACCAGTCAAACTGCCAGTTACCAGTGGTAACATTGCGCACAAAAAATATAAAATTTACCGTTGTATTTGCTAATTGAAGGAATATAAAAAGTTCATAGCTTTTTACGAATAAATTTACATCTGCGACAATTTGTCTATGAATACAAACCGCTCTTTTTAAAACTACATGCGACGTCTGAATCAACCAAATTTGTTTTTTTGTTTGATCAGTCAGTTGCTTGCAAATTAGAACATATATATGTAACACTAAGTAGTATAAATGTATGAGAAGTAATACAACAGTAGAATGCAAGGTACTATTTCTGGGAATCCTATGTACCAAACAGTTTCTTCTAGTAGTCCTATTCTACAGGTCATCACACTCTTTTCCAGGGGACTGGCGCGCTTACGAAGTTCAATTTCTTTTTTGTGATAAACACAAACCATCAAGTATGGTTTCGTTGTTATGAAATTATTTTTGTATATATTCAGGTTTCATATTTGATTCTCAATAAGTTCTGAATAGTTTATATTCGAGATTACAGGCATTTTTGTAAAAAGCATTTACATAGAAAAATGGATAATTCTAAGCAATTTCTGGTGAGTAAAAATATTCTCATTATTATATTAAAAAGAATCGATCGGTAATTTGGGGCTAGAATAAAATGTTGATTTTTTTTTAATGTATTAATTGTTACAAAAGCTTCCTTTTTTTTGAGTTTCGGTTTTTTCCTTACTTATAGCTCGTTACCATGTACTGCTGGAAAATGTATTTCAGTGATATTTTAGATCATAGTAGGCTAATGATGCTTTTCGTCTTTAGAAGAAGAATCAAAAAAACAATTTAGAATCTATGCTGCTTACGGGGATTGACTGAGCCATGTTAATTAACTTTTCCACTTCCTAAATTTCTATTTATGTCTACATTTGATTAAAATCTGATAGTTTAAAGAGAAAAAAGGCTGTTATACTAAAGAGTTTAATAATTTCCGACTAAATTGACTTTAAATTTCACAAAAAATGTTTATAACCGCATGATTAGTAACAATTTTACGCTTGAGTATACAAAGAGGAAGCTCGCTGAAGGAAGTGTCAGTGACCGGATAATCTGGAATAAGAAAAAGAAATCTGTTCGTATTCTAAAAAAATCTAAATTTGTAACAATGAGTATTTTTTTTTGATAAAAAAGGAAAATAAAACTATTTTTCAGTTTTTCTCAGTAGGTAGCTTGCAAGCTTAAAGAGCTAAATATATATATATATATAATGCATTCAAAAACCCTCACCCCCCTCCCTCTTTTAAAAATGTATTAATTGTTACAAAAGCTTCCTTTTTTATCAAGATCAGTGGCTTTTTTTAGAAATGTTTTTGAAAATACTTCCAGGCCAGTCTGCATTTAATGTGTGTTTTTTTATAAAGATAAGTGGCCTTTTAAGGGAATGTTTTTTAAAAATTTCTTAGCTTTCGATCGGTAATTTGGAATTAGAATAAAATGATGGTTCTTTTAATTTATTAATTGTTACAAAAGCTTCCCTTTTATTACAGTGTGATTTTTTTATCAAGATCAGTGTTTTTTTTTTTAGGGATGTTTTTTTGAAAATATTTCCAGGCCAGTCTGCGTTGAAGAATCTATTACTTAAATTTAATGCGTTCAAAAACCACACCCCCCCCATTTCCTCAAAAATAAAATTTTTTACCTTATAACCCTATTTAATAAATAACATTGTTAGCTTAGCTATCCTTTTTATTTAACGGACCTTATTATCTCATAGGGGGGGGGATTGACTGAGCCATGCTAATTAACTTTTTCACTTCTTAAATTTCTATTTATGTCTACATTTGATTGAAATCTGATAGTTTTACTTGACTGTCAGATGCAATTCTTCTCCATATTGTTTAATAAGGAACGCAAATACTGCTTTTTAAGTTTGAATTTACAAATACAGTCACGGAAGCATGGACGTAGGAGGGGGGGGGAGGGCGGAGGGAGGGAGGAGCAGTTTATAAACGGTCATCCAGCTCACTAACAAAACCCCTGCTTTTGAAATCAAGATGTTTTTTAAACTACTTTAGATGTCTAACATAAACTGAATTATTTTCCAAAAACCCAAAATGCATTTTTGCTACATGCTAAATTTTTGTCTTTTTTTTTAAAGTAAGAAGAGACGTGCAATAATCCCCCTTCTGAGAATAAAGCGAGATATGGCGAACCTTCAGTAATACAGACAGCAAGGGTGTCTGTTATCAAATTCGCTGGAAAAGTTACACTCGATCTGGACCATACAGCGAACACCCAACTTATAGTGACAGAGCCCTCTGACCCCCGCGTTAGCTCCATGGCAACTGGAAGGAAGTTGAAAAGAGAATGGGCTACTTTATACAATGTCTCAGGTCAGCCTACTGAGCTCGACCCCCTTCAAGTTTTGCAAAGGAGTTCAGATATAGAAGTCCAGCCAGAATTTGTAAGTATATACATAATTTTTTCTATCCCTATTTTCAAAAATAAGACAAAATTTTCTCCGGTACATAGCTTTCGATGAGTTAAAAAACTTAAAATTTGTTTGTAAGATATTTAATTTTATTTCATTAACCAAATTAGCAATATATATATATAACGGACTGCTTTTATGAATTTATAAAAAAAAAAAAATTAAATTTTAAATTAAACCAAATAAAAATTCAAATTAAATATTACCTTTAAAAAAAACCAAAAAAAAACCATTTGGTATTTAAAGGTCGGCAACCCACCTTTAAATTTATATTATTGCGCAAAAACCATTTGCATTGTATCAGATCGTCCCATCGCTTTGAATTGTAAATAGATTTCCTGTGACAGGAAGAAGGTTTTAGTAATCTCCAATTATGGGTTTCACATACGAAGAAAATGTTATTATTTTGAACCAACTCAGACAATTATTTTCGTTTTTGAAAGGTTCAAGAAAAGAATTTGAGACTGTTCTATTTGAACAGTGATGTGGAATTAGATACCCCCTCAACTCGGAAAGGGTATCGATCCTCCTACCTCGAAGGAAGCTCCCGGTTCCCAAGGGTTCTCTCGTTTGCCCCCCCGGGGGGGGGGGGGGGGGGGGCCCTCTAAAAAGGATCATCCAACATTTTAATTGTTGATATGGATGGAGAAAAAAGTTCTTCTCTCTTACAAAACATTTATTTAGCCCAGGTCGAAAAAATCCGTTGGCAAAAGACAGAGGAAAATACGGATTATTGAGAAAGTAACAACACCACCAACCGCCGACATATGGAGTTCGTGTCCTTTAACTGAAGCCAAGGAGCAAGTGTTCATACGACATACTGCGTCAGTCTAACAATGTTAAAATTTAATTAACATTTATAAGTAATAGGCTAAAACAAACTAATTGGACAAATATTTTGCATTTTTATTTAAAAAAAAAAAAAAAATGGAATAAAACCATTAATTTTATTTTTTTTTTCTTCTTCTTTTAATTGTTCAGGTGGTGGGACAATGACTATGAGAAATTGACAGTTTATTAACTATAAAAAATAATGGTTATTTCACATAAAAAATAAAAACTTTTTTTTTCTACAGATTAAAAATATAGCACCCCCAACGGCACCATTGAGTGATGATGCAAGTATATTTACAGAACCAATTCTGTCACCACCAGCAGAGTTCAGGGATGAACCTACACTGGTTCTAGAGAATATGGAGTGACATGAGGGATTCCTTAATGATGTTTTTGGGGAAATGACCGGCCTGGAGGACTTAACTTTTGATATTGACATGCTTGAAGACCCAGAGTCGGCAGATAGTTTCATGCGTGAACATTTAGATGGCGCTACAAGTAAATCTGAACTGGGTCCTCATAATGAAATTCCATCAGAGGACAATACAGGCTGGCTTGATCAATTTTCCCAAAACATCTTAGAATATATACTAGGGGATCTCATGTCACATCCCTCCAATGTGATTGAACAGACTGGGAGTGGTGTTATTAACAATTCCCTGTCACCCTCCTCCACCATTCCACTTAATAGTAGTAGTAATACAACATCAGCTCATTTTTCGGGGACATTTTTAATGAGAACTTTATAATTAGTGAATTGAGTCCTGAACAAACAGGGTCAGGACATGAAAACAGTACTACGTCCCCGGAATTGCCTGATTTTTATCTGTTAGAGTCTGCTCTAGGTCATTTGCAAACGTACAGGGTAGATTTTAGCCTTCCCGAGGAAAACGCTGGCATTATTTTAACTGACCCCGTGAAAAATCTCCATAGCTATATCGACAGAACTTGAGCAATTATTGAGATTCAGATCCAGAAATGGGGGGGTCGGGGGGGAATTAAAGCATCAGTGAACCAAAAAGTTTACTTACAAAAGGGAACATCAGGGGAAGTTTTTTATTTTCATTTTTCGACAGGTAAAGAGACTTTTTACCCAGATCTAAACAATTTTGAAGACAACTTTTTTAACTGGGTAAATAAACTAATTTTAAGTTTGGATACGTTTATCAACAGAGGAAGGGGGGCCACCATTTTATAGATTGAATAAATGGATCTGAATCTCAATAGATTTAAAAAAAACTTTAGTTTAAGGGGGGTAGGTAATCTAAAAATAAAATGTCACCTGGATTTGTCAGCTACCAAAGGAGTTCAGGGTTTTAGATTTTACACTGGACTTCAATGTTTTAAGTATTCGTTTTTAGTAGCGGCTCATAGGACATTAAAAGATGAGTAAATAATGAAAAATCTTGACAGACTTGCACGTAACGGTGGAAAAAATTTCCCTAAAGTAATTTTTGACTGTTGAGATTTAAAGGCTCGTGGTTAATTTAAATAAATAGGACTATTCTAGCCCTATAATGCCACTCTGGGGTTTGGTGGGGTGGTTCGCCCGCCTGCCACATCCTGGTGCGCGGGGTCAGAAAAAACAGATAAAAAAGTGGTTTTGTACTCAGTGAGAATATCAAGTGTGGAAAATTTTAAACATTGGGTATGGATTCTTTACGGGACTCCCAAATATGTGAATTACCATGGTCATTTTTTCCCATTCACAGCAATCAGTTGACTCCTCTGTCAAGGCAAGACCAAAGGTGAACATTTCTATTGCCCCATGTGTCTTTCCCAATTTAGATCCGACCAAACGTTTTCAGATCACATGGGGCATTGCAAACTTCACGGAAATCAAAGAATTGACATGCCGGCAGAAGGCAAAGACATTTTACAATTTAAAAATTTTCAAAATTCTCTTCTGAAATCTGATAAAGTGTTTTTTTATTGTGAAACAATACTGGTTGAGGTATCGGAACCATCAAGGCCAAATATATTCAAGTAACAGACACTCGAGGCGTGTTCCTACGCGCATGCTCGTCGCGACATTAACACTACCATGATAGGGGACGGGTTTTTTTTGACTATGGATGAGGAGATTAGTATAGAAAAGTTCTTGGTTTCTGTAATAAAAACTGCAAACGAAGCAATTTCACGATTACGTCATACTAATTATCCAATGACATTGTCGGATAAAGAGCAACTGGCGTTGGAAAAGGGACCACTTTGCTGGGTGTGTAGGGATATCCTTGCCCCAGAAGACGCGGTGCAGGACCACAATCACCTTATTGACCCCAATTCAACGGGAAAAAGTAACTTTCGGGGGTGGGCTCACAATTCATGTAATTTAAAAATTAAACATCAACTTTTTCTACCGGTTTTTATACATAACTCTAACTACGATCTGAAGTTTGTGCTACCCGCATTGGCACATCTTCAGAGAAATCGAATAGTGGATGATGATGCATGGGTGATAGACAGCTTTACGTAGAAAATCATATCTATCTCTGCGGAAAAGTTGCTGGTTTTTGAATTTGTATGGATATTTGTTGAAGCCGGTGTTGAGTACACGAATAAAATTCGCTTTTTAGATTCATACAGTTTTTTTCCCAAATCATTGAGCGAATTAATTCAAGTGAAGAAAAACGATGACGGTTGCAATGCTTTCCCCCTTCTCAAGCAACAATTTCCAAATGATTTATATGATTTGTTAACGGTCAACCGAATATTTTAAGTAAAAATAATGAAAGTAGTTTTGCCATTAGGGTGAAGTCTTCTTTTTCACCAAGGAAAGAGTCCACAAAAAGAAATATTTATTTCAAGGAATTTGTTAGAATTATTTGAAAACAATAGGCTCTCACTTCAAGAATGCCAACTTGTAGTCAGCCTTGGCGATATGGGACAACATATAATTGAGCTCGGGAAAATTAGTGGTTCTAATGAAACTATGTTCCTTGAAATAGTACTAAAAAAGTCACATGTTTAACACTAAACTTTTAGAAATTAAACTTCTTTTTTGCCAAAATCTACTGAAAATGAGATTTCCCAGTTCACTATAAACTTTTTTCTAATAACAAGCGAAAATATGTCAGTAGCTATCTCACAATATGAACGCAATTGTCTAGCCAATTAGAGGTGATTTTCGCTTTGAAATGTTTATATTTATTCAAAAAAGTTTGTCTTAAGCAACAATATTGTTTATCTTAGAAAATTGACATGAGCAGGATTTATCCAAAAGGTGGTTTCTTCCTTAGCTTTATGTTGTAGATCTGATATTGCATCACCCTGATCATTTATTCAGCTCTGGTAACTCGAAAAAATATTTCATTTTTGTTTTCCTTAAACAAATTTAAACCTACCATCTTAAATTAAAGGGGTAATATTTAGATATTTAAGAGTATCTAAAGGATTAAATATTTATTACTTATATTTATTCATTTTATTATCATGCTTAGAATATTGTTGATATTATTACTATTTATTGTATTTTCATTCCATACTTCAAGAGAAGCGATCGGAGGAAGGGTCGTCTTAAATTTATTGTTAATTGATTGTTAATTGATGTCGGTTTGGGATGGAAATTTGGAAATAGAGGGGACTACACTGTGTTTAGTAATGTATTATATAAGGGCCCAAACGTGCATCAATACTCAAGGAACTGTGTTAAGTGTATTTTATAGCTTTGTTTTTGAATTTAAAATCCGTATTGAACTTGAAAAATCTGAATATATATAGACAAGGGGGTAATACATACTGTATCTTGACAGCACAAAAAAAGAAAAAAAAATCCCGCTTAAGAGCCAATAGGAAGAAAACCTGAAATACATTTTTTCTTCTTAATTTAAAATTTATGTTGTGTAACATAACGTGTTTTGATTTACCAGAGCTGTATTCTGAAACTATGTTTAATAGCCAGTTAGTTTTGTTGTCACTTTTCCTTTAGTCAGGGGTATTGACTTGCGACAGGAGTCACACTCTTGCTGTGAACAATAGATCTGAGAAGAGAAAACTATCTAAAGCCAAAGGTGCAGTTAAAAAGTCAAAATTGCTTTTATTGCCAGTTGTTGCTTTGCGTATCACTATCTTTTTGGTTAATTAGCCTTGCTTCACAATAGCTTTGTTATCACTTTAACTTAGTTACTTTTATAAATGAATAGTGAAAAGCTGAAACGGTGGCAACGTTTAGACCTTTAAACACGGTTATGAAGGCCTCTCAGCTACTACACACCTACTGTGTCTAATAACTATTTCCTTGTTAAAATTAAAATTCCATTTTTCGAAATGTTTATTGAGGGAACAATTCCCAACAGACAAGCTCATTGCAAAAAGTAATTTGGCAAGTAAGTGTCAATATAATTTTGCATGTTTGCATTGCAAGTAAGTGTCATCATTTGTAATGAAGTTTTGGAGGATTATTTGCTCTACAAATTGAAGCAACTTTTACTGATTAGTCAAACAACCGGTGAAAATAAGAAAAAATTAAAAATACAAAGACATAGGAACAAACATAAACATCTTTTTTGTACATATAATATTTTTCTACATGGAATAATTTTTCTCATATAAAGTAATTTGTTTAATATCATCATTTGTAAATGGAGCTCGGGTGAACTATTTGCTCCACAAACTGAAACAACTTTCATTGACTGGTCAAACAACTGGTAAAATAAATAAACAACGGAAAGACAAAGAAATAGAAACAAACCATACTTTTTTGTACATATGTTTTTTCACATGGAATATTCTCCTAGTTCACAAATTATGCAATAAACCTTTAAATGTATTGTAACTGCAGAGCTTTGGATCCAGAGCTTTGGATCCAAACAATTATAATTTTTCTCTACGCCCTGTCCTTTCCCTTTATGAATTAAATCTACAAGAAAATCTTCATTAAATTTACGTGAAATCTAGAAATAAACAAATCTACAAAAAAGATAGAAAAACTTCTTTTTGACCACTATGACGGCTGATATCTAATAGACTTTTGGCATTATGTCGTACAAATTAAACGAAATATATATATACAAATTGGAACAATTTTTCAGTAAGAAAATTGATAAATTTATTTTAATATATATATATATATATATATATATATATATATATATATATATATATATATATATATATATATATATATATATATATATTATGTTTTTTCAAATGACAGTAAGGAGCAACATTAAAACTTGAAACGAACAGAAATTATTACGTATATAAGAGGATTGCCCCTAGTCAATACCTCACTCTTTACGCTAAAGTTTGAATTTTACGCGAATCCCAAATCCCTGAATTACAAAGGCCGTTTAATTAGAATAGATGGCTCTTTTGAAAATACAAAAAAACTTTAGTGTAAAGAGCGAGGTATTGACTAAGGGGCGAACCCCCTCATATACGTAATAACTTATATTCGTTTTAAGTTTTAATGTTGCTCCATACTTTCATTTGAAATTTTTTTTCATTTAATTTCTGATCGTTTTTTAAATAATGCTGGGAAATCCGGCACCCCCTTCATAGAAAAGTCCCAGCCCCCCAAATAAACATCGTCCATGGAAAGACCCTCCCACGTGAGCCCCTCCTCTTACCCCGCCCCTCACCCCCACCCAGAAAAAATTCTTCTGCTCCAGATTTCCCCAGCATTCAGACTGTTGAGGAGAATGGACCACAAGGATGGTTTTTCGAAATTGACGGTGAAATACCTCTAAAACTTCATGACTCGGTAAAAGACTTTGTTCTCCCCTGCATTAATAGACTGGTGCCTAGGAACTCTTTAAGTCCCTACATAAAGAATAAAGATATGCATTGGACACTGTCAAAACAAAAGCTTATTGCCGACCTTGAGCCAAAATAGAATATTTTTGTACACTGGGTTCTTTTGCAGTGGATGCTAGCCAACGCTTTCCATGTCAAAAAGATTCATAGAGCCCTCCAGTTTGACCTGAAACCGAACATCAAGCCGTTCGTTGACAATATTGTCAATAAACGGTCGCAAGCGAAAACAAGGGTCGAAAAAGGAATCTTTAAACTCTTTTTTTTTAAATTCGGCCTTTGGTAAATATTTGAGAGTGTGCGTAACAGGAGTCGTTGTGACGTTGTGAATGACCCATAAGAATGAGCACCCAACACTGCGGATCCAAACTTCACAACATTCATGATCATAGACTCTAGACTCACAGACTCACAGAAAAAAAAGAAATGTAGTTTTTAATGAAAACATTGCCGCTGGCAGTGCCATACTAGAAATTTCAAAAAAAATCATAAAGTCTGAAGATTTTATGTGACATTCATGTCCATTGTTTCCGATCTTCTTTATAACGATTTGAATAAAACGAGCGATTTTTGGACAGAACTCTCCTCGATCATTAAGTTTGAGGGAAGGTATGAAGCTGCTCTTGTAGATTGTATTCTTAACAATACATATGATATTCTAAGAAATGATCGTACATATGATATAAAAATTAGACCACATAATTGGTCAATCGTTAACGATCAAAAGATTGAAAAGATCAATTTATATGAATGTTCCTTTGTCACATTATCATATAAAGAGTTTGGGACTATGAACTAATTGTGTCGTGTTATCAACAAAAATTTCATTTCCTAAAAATGGTGCCTTTCGATTCAACTATTCTAAGGAAGAGGGTAAGATATACATTATTTCACCCATTCAACGCTTCGTATATTGGGTGATTCTTTAGCAATAACAAAAGGTTTGGCTATGATTAAATGTCATTCATTAAAAGAACTCAGTTTGAATGTTCTGATATTGATTGCTATGTTGCTTGTCTTGGACCACGACAGTAGGGACATGGAATGTATTTTTACAGAGGTTATTTTACAATGTCCGGGTACAGTCTCGGCAGTTGGTTTGCTAGGTTTTTTCGCCCTTCACTACCCTTGGCTAAAAAACAAATTGCACCGGTTGCAGCGGATTTTGCGTCCTTTTAACTATATGATTGGCGTTCTGGGAAAGATGTTCAAGAAAGTGTTTCACAAAATCTAAGGTTGAGTGCACGATACCTTGGTGAGAGTTTCAAACAACGCGGAAAATGTTTAAAAAGGGTGTGAAAGACCTCATCACTCATCAGTCTCAAGTCAGCCCGGAAGCGTAAAGCATCAAAGAAGAACAAAATAAAAAGATCCAAAAAGAATTTCTTTTCCTAGAAAACTGCTTATCTACCACATAGAGATTCTCACCCTTCACTCACCTCATCTCTAAATCTTTTCAATACATAAAAAGTAGATGTCAGTGTAAAAAATGTATACTATGAACAATTTTACCCGCAACAACCGCTGTCTGAAAATGTCCATTTTTAAATTTATTCCAATGAAGATTACTTCATAGATTTGACTTCGACATTTATTAATTTAAGTGTCATTGTTAAAAAAAATAACAATGATAAACCAGGTGCAGCCGAGGGATTATCCTATGAAAATTGTGTACAACAAAATTTGTTTCGACAAATAAGTGTCTACATAAATGTAAAATTGGTGAGCACGAGCAACAATCTTTCAAATTATTCAAGTTATATAAAATTCATCTTAATGACTCCAATCTCTTATAAGCTATTGAGAGGAAAAGCACCGGTTTTTGAATATAAAACAAACACTGACGTCACTAACATTCTTAGAGATGCAACAACTAAAGATTAATATTTAGTTGGGAAATTAAATCCTGAGTAATTTTATAAGCCTCGATTGCTGCCTCTCAACGAAAATATTGATATAAAGCAACAAATCGCACCATCCAGTTATATTATGCGAAAAGTACTGGACGCTGCACCTGATGTAACAGTCTCTCTCACGTCGGCAACACTTCAAGTACAAAAACAACAAGTTATGAGTTCTGTTTCTTTGGCAATTGAAAAATAAAGAGCTGTTGGAAATAATATTAAACTACTCGTGCCTCATACAATCGCGAATCAACGCCATATTGCTGGCGAATCCACGCCATATAGGTACACCTACCTATACTGATTCATCATTTATCAATGGCAAAATTGCTTCAAACTGGCATTGGCTTTTGCAAAAAGTACTTGGGCTGTTGGATCATGGACTGACTCTCCACTTAAATTTGAACTGTTTGGACTCTCATCGCTTAGCTGTAAAGTAAATGGAATCCCACTCTACAATTTATCCTTTGGTAAATCCTACAGGACCCTATATGAATTGACAATACAATCCCTAGATCGAGATTCTCAAATATTCGAAAATGGTGTAAGTGAAGAAATGTTTGCGAAAACTCATGGTATCATTGTATTGTATTTGTCCTGGACTCAAGATATGAGTATTGTCCGGACGGGTAATATGTGGTTAGAGTGTACCTTTCCAAAGCCTTTTGTAAAAAGTTTTGCATTGATTTCGCTAAATCAATTTGAAACCTATTGGGAAATTACCCCTGACGGCAGTGTATTATTAGACTTGGCGCCATGAACACGAATCATATCATCAGTGTATTCAATATGGAAAATTTACATATCCAAATGTAAAACCTATTGCATACCTTCAGATTTTTTGGAGTATATTCAACATTTTGATAATACAATTATTATTGTTAATAGCAGTCCATCAAGTGTAAAGACGGGACATTGGTTATGTATCTTTCAAACAAGAAGAAATATAGAATTTTTGGATCCGCTTGGCCTACTTTATACATTCTATACAACTCTCATTAAAAACTTTCTTGAGCTGATTGGAAAAATTATTATTCAAAACCGGAAGCGGGTACAAGATGAATCAACGAAAAGCTGTGGTTTTCATACCCTATTATATTTATTTTCCGAAGTCACGAAAAACCAGACTCTTTTATTATTCCAACAATAAAAGCGTAGACCAGGTACTTCTTCCCAACACAATTTAAACCACGACGATACCAGTCTCTTAAAAATAAACAGATCTCAAGTTTAGGGTTTTTCGCAATCATGCCAAGGTAAGTATTTTCCTATTGATCACATTTATCATAGTGAAAATTGGAACATAAGAATCCTCTATTATGAAAGCCAGAAATCTCTTTGAGACAGGAATTACAGTCTTTAATTTGCACTGGATATCCTCTATAAAATTTACATGAATTGCATAATTTACACTTTTCATTTTAATCATCAGCAAAAGTACAATTCGCACAGGATGACCAGCAGCCCAAAGTAAACAAGCATAATGGGTATGCGTAAAACATATTTCGAAGTTGACTATCTCACTTCCAAAAAGAAATTGACTCAGGATCAATAAAAATGTCTCCTAACAAAATGACCGTCTAATGAGTGTTTAATATCAAAACCACAATATCATTTTGTTTTGTCTCAATTAATATATCTATAAATTGAGTAAAATCTTGGCGGCCACGACGAAAAAGTTTTTTACAATAGTTCAAAGGTGGGGAATCAGTTCCCATTATATCGTTAAGCATTTCTCGAGAAAATGTTTTTCGTTGAAGAAATAATTCCAGAAAGCCATCATCTAAAATATTGTTACAATTTTATTGGATTACGTACGATTTTATGATTCTCAAATATGTCCATTTTATCACTCTCACTAACAAATACAGACTAACCGTTTACTATAGATTTTTCTCTTCAATATATTTAACCAGCGTATTTAATCCATCATGTAGTCTCTGTATATGCACTATATTCACCTTAGCCATAAAGTATAATTGTTCTTCCAACTTGAATTTGCTTAATGTTTTAACATATCCAGCAAACATCTTACCCCACTCTAGGGTTAGCCAGAAACCCCTTGTAATTTTCACCGTTACCTTAGGCACTCTATGTCCCGTTTCATCAGCACTTTCCATATTTAATAGTTTATAAGCATCCATTTCAATGCTGATTGTCCCATTTCCAGAAAAAAACTTACTCTCGATCAATAAAAATGGTTTCTACCACCTGAGGAGGCTGGTTTTGACACGACTCCTTACAAACGTCTAGACACATATAGGGGGAAAACAATATGGCTTCTACCACCTGGGGAGGCATTGGGTAGTAACTCTATTTATTTTCAAATATATCAAAACCTTCATCAAAAAACCAACAGTCAAAATAAACAAACATGACCAACATAACCAACAAACAGAACCAGAAAACAACAAACATAACCAACAACCAACAAACATGACCAACCACCATAACCAACCAATAAAACCAACAAACATAGCCTAAAACCATCAAACATAACCAACAAACCACATAATCAGCTGCCAACATAAAAAACAATCATAACCAACAACCATTAATCCTAACGAACAAACATAATCAACAACGAACAAACATAAGAGTAGTAAGGGTGTATGCACTTTCACGAGTGATTGCATAAGACAGGTTGCACTTTCACGAGTGATTGCATAAGACAGTGTGGTTTGACGTGCACCTTGTAAAAAGCGAGCAAACCTATAAAGTGGTCAAACACGTTTTGAGAGTATAATCGAAATTGTATAAGACAATCAGACTGGTTTTTGCTATTGATATCAATTGCACAAGGAATTTCACAAGAATATACACTACAGCTTGACGTGCACATTGCAAAAAGCGAGCAAACCTATAAAGTGGTCAAACCTGCTTTTAAAATCTAGACGAGTTTGTAAAACACAACCAGGATGGTTTTTTGAGGTAACACTCATTTTTTAGAGCCAATCAGAGACAGCGGAGGTTATCCTATATACGATAACTTGATTGCTACTTGGATTCGAATATAGGTTGCGATTTTCATTCGTCATTGAGATTTTGTATATAATGCTCATGCGTTACGACTAAATTTTCATAAGGTTCTAACATACCATGGATAACACATTTGATATTATTTACTTTGAAGCTATGGCTACATTGATTTATAATGTGAGTTCAGTTTAGTAAATTTTCTTAATTTATTTCAAAATAAAATCATTTTACATAGTCACCTCTCCAGTAAATTCAAATTCAGGGTAGACCCCCCCCCCCCCACAATACAAACTACAATATCATGATTATAGTCGATAGAAAACGTAAAATACGCTCTTTTTTCCATTACGTAAACCCAATCTTCCCTCCCCCCTCTGTTTACGAGTTTAATTCATTCATTAAAAATAATTCTTTCGTTCAAAAAATGTCATTTTACAATTATTAAAATAGAGTGTGCTTTCTTTCCCGGTCTAGATAAAACCATCTGTGTTTAATCCTGCTACAAAAAGGGGCGATTTCAGAAACAGACTTCACACGCTTGTGTTATCGGCATAGATTAATGCTAATGCGTTTGTGTAATTCAAGACAGTTTGAAAAAGAGATTGTTTTTGCTCAAATTAGCGAGAGTAAATCCTTTGAAATGCAAAGCACAAGTGGTGTTTGAACAATGTTGTCAATTTAAAATAGGGTATAATATTATAGTATACTAAAAAGTGGATATTAAAATCGTATTCAAAATATTTTCTTGGAAAGAAATTTAAGTTTTGTATTAATTTTGAATTTTAGCTCGCCTTTAGCAAACTTAGTCCTAGCTAGTTGAAACTGCGCATAAATATCTTCATTTTTAGTCTAATTGCGTAGGTACTAAAGGAACATTGAACATTTTTTTCTGATTTTGTGTGTTTTTGCAAGAAAATAGCTCGCCTTTAACAAACTTAGCCATAGCTAAATGAAACTGTGCATAAATATCTTCATTTTTAGTCTAATTGCGTAGGTACAAAAGGAACATTGAACATTTTTTTTCTGATTTTCTGTGTTTTCGCAAGAAAATAGCTCGCCTTTAACAAACTTAGCTATAGCTAGTTGAAACTGTGCATAAATATCTTCATTTTTAGTCTAATTGCGTAGGTACTAAAGGAACATTGAAAATTTTTTCTGATTTTGTGTGTTTTCGCAAGTAAACAGCTCGTATTTAGCAAACTAATTTTTCTTCTGTAAACAAATTTTTCTTCTGTAAAATTCTGTCTACTAATTTTTCTTCTATAAAAGAGGGTTTATTATTTAAATCTAATTTTTTCTTCTTTTTTAAGGAGGATTCCGACAATTACTCTCCCCCTCAAAAGAGAGTTAGAGGGACCGATGCAAGCTGCAAGGCCTTCCATCATAAAATATGCTGGTTCCTTTTCACATTCTCTGGACCAGCCATTGACCACACAACTTTTAATGCCAGGAGCCTCTCACGCCAGTGTCAGCTCTTTGTAAACCTCTATGCAACCTGGCAGAAAATTGAAAAGAGAGTGGATGGCTTCTCATAATGCCTCAGTCCCATCTACTCAAGATCGTGAGGTCACCCTCCTTCATGCTTTGCCAGGGGCTTCAGGCACACAAGTGCAGTCTGAATTTGGAAGTGTAAGCATTTTACCTCTACCTTCTACCTGCTATAGAAATATCTAACTATTTCTTTCCTACTTTTTTATTTTTAGCCTATTCTTTTTGCCATTTTTTTCAAAAGTCTAAGAGTGTGTGTCAGAGATATTAAAATATTAACCCCCCGCCCCCAACCATTGTTTTAGATTTCTCTACCCCCCTCCGAGATCTCTGGATATACTATAATTTTTTTTTGATTGCCATAGAAACCACTCTTTTACTTCTTTTTGAAATCTCTGGGGAGTGGGATGGAGGAAAGTTTTTACTTAAAACGAAGCTCGGAGGGGGGAATTAAGCTTTGAGGGTGGATTAAAAAATGGTACTTTTTTAATATCCCAGTAAACATACGACTAGAAATGCTTCAGGAGAAATAGACTATTGTGTCTTTCTGAACTTTCTGGGGAGGGGGGTGGAGGCAAGTATTTAGTTTAAATAATGCAAGGAGGGGGGAAATTGAGTTTTGAGGGTGGGGTGAAAAAATGAACATGGTTTTTTTAACTTTATAAAATAATGGTTATTTCACATAGAAAATAAACCCTTTTTTCTATAGATTAATGAATTAGAAGCGCCATCTTCATCAGGTCATGAAGCAGCCATTTTTGGTGGACCTGAACCAATACTAGCACCACCAATGAAGTTTAGAGATGAGCCTACACTAGTTCCTGATAATATCCCCAAACACCCTGGAATACATACTAAATGGCCTAGAGGATTTCATGCCACGTCCATCCAATGCAATTGAACAGACTGGGGGTGGTGCTATTGACAATTCTATGCCATCCCCACCATTCTGGTTAATGATACAGCTAGTAGTAATAATGTTATAACAACATCACAAGTATCCCCACTTCCATATTTTTCTTTCCAACTCTGCCTTGCACCATACAAAGTTCTACAGTGCCAAAGTCGGTGATTCATTTAACTCTTTGATATCAGGGGATATACTAACAGATCCCCTGGCCATTACACATTTATATGCTAATAAGATTCGAGCCATTCTTGAACAATAGAAGGGGGTGTGGGGGGTGGGGGTCAGTTTAAAAGCATCAATAGCACCAAAAATATTTTTTTTAATGAAAATGCGAGCGAGCTGTATTCGAAATACTTGCACACAGAGATGTTGGCAATTCGGCCGCATTTATCAAATTATAAGGTGTTTTTTCTAGATTGGGTTAATAGAATTCAAAGTAAATGGGAAAATTATAACGAGGGGGTAGTGGGTCGGTGGTTTTATTTATTGAAAGTTTAAACGTTAATATTTGTAGATTTAAAAAGAATTTTATTGTAAAAGGGGGAGTGGGGAATATTGAATTAAAATATCATTCAAATTTAGAGGGATGTAACGGCTGCGGCGGGCCGGGGCGGGGCCCGCTGCGGAGGGCCGGAGGGGGGCATTAAATAGTGGAATTTATGTGGAAATTGCTCTGCCTTGCACAAACACACACACACACAATTTTCAATGATATAAAAAAAGAATTGAAAAACACCCATCACCCCCAAAAAAATCTCCCGCCCAATTGGTACTTTTTTAATGAATTTAAGTTAATTTTTGTAGACCAAGATGTTTTCTGTACTCTACACATTCAACTCGGTCTGAGATTAAATAGTGACCGTGTGGTGGTACCTTCACACCATCTTCAAGTACATAGACTTTGTCCGATATGGCCGACATGACGTTTTTCTCAACTCTAACTGTGTAGTTTTTAAATTGTAAAGAGTGAATCGCCATGACTTTTGCTCTTTGGACTAAAGTACGTTCCACACAGTTTCTATACACACTCATGTCGAAATTATTTTTTACAAAGTGCGTAGGTACCCCCTAGCAAACTTGCTTGATATCCTTGTTGTGCGTTTCCACACAGTATACCTTCGGCCCAGGAAACACACCACTGGATTTCAGATCGCTACCCGTTTCAGATTTTAACATTAACAATTGATTTGGGGCCTGGCGTTTCACTAGCTCTGGGTGGCGGGATTCATCCCAATTAGTATAGTCCATTCGTGAGCTAATTTACTCGCCATTTTCCAAGGCTTTCAATAGGTTTTCAGTTTTGACTTTTTACAGGAGTGTATCAGTATCACCGTAGTGCAATTCATCTTGTCACTCACTTAGTCACTGTACCTTACATACATTATAATAAAATGGCAAGATGAGTTATTTAAATATTTAAGTTATTGCAATTCCGCCTGCAATATTTTTATTTAAAACAATGTTTCTATTCTTGCGATGTAGGAGCACAATATTAGAGTCTATGATTGTAAAAGAAGTGAAGTTTGGACCCGTAATGATTCAAACACAATCTCTGGGATTGGTTACAATGTCACATCGACTTCTGTTTCGTACGCTTTCGCACATTTTACCGAAAGCTGAGTTCAAAATGAGTTTATAGACTTCTTTTTCAACTTTCGTTTTCGTGTACAGTTAGTTGTCTAGGTGAACTGTTGAAAGGAACATGTATCAATTTAAAACACCATTCAGATCGTTTCTGTGTGGGCCGTCAATGTCAGGAAAAACAACACTCTTAACTAAAATAATTAAAAATTGCGATAAAATGTTTGTGGAAAAGCCGAAAAAATATACTATTGTTACAGTATTTGGCAGGAGTCATACGATAAAATAAAAGCAATTGGCATGGCGGGATTGGTGCAGATACAATTCATACAGGGACTTGAGGTTTTCAGTATTATTGAACCAAACTCTTGGCTGATTATTGATGATCTGGCTGAATCTATTGAACAATGGTCCCAGGAAATGCTACAACTGTTCACTGTTCGCTCTCATCATGAACAGATTTCCGTTACTCTGGTTCTACACAATCTCTTGTATCAGAGCAAATGTATACGAACACTTGCATTCAACTGCACCTACTATATCATCTACAGAGTTGTTCGTGATTCTTGCTCGCTAATAACTCTCAATAAACAAATATACCCCGGCGCCCCTAAATTTCTACTTTCAGCGTACAATCATGCAACTAATAAACCCTACGGCTATATCCTCTTGGATCATAATCAAAATAAACCCGAGGATATGCGTGTAGTAACAGATATTTTTGACAATGAAATTACAGTATATCTCCCCGTGACCGGTAAAAAAGGCTATTATTTGCTATCATGACACTGAAGAAACTACCTGAAAATAGACATTTATTTTCAGTTCTAAGCACTTCAAAACCCTCGCTTAGGAAAGCCATACTCAAACATGGTATTGACAATGATTTCATTAATCTAATATCTGAACTTTGTTTAAATTTGACCGAGGGTAATGTTCAACTGCCAGAAGTAGTTAAGCAACAGGCAAAGCAACATCGTTCCATTGCACGTACATTTGCCTCTAAAACAAAAGGAAAGAATTTTAAAAAGAAACGTCTTCTTCAGGTGGGCGGTAGCTTTTTCACACTTTTACTGCCAATAATTGCAGGACCTGTAAACAGTTTTCTCTAGAGAATAGCAAAACCCTATAAATTGACTCCAATAGAACTCGCTCTCTCACCCGTGGAATGCTTAGAGAACAATCCGAGTAAATTCATTGACAACGAGAATATTGAGGATGATAAAAAACTGCTTTTACTTCAAGATGCACATCGCCGAGTGGAAAAACATAAGCCATATCGTGCGAAGGCCAGTGGTATTGATAAAAAAAAGAATCATCTCCTCAGGATTCTGCTGCTGCTGCTGGAACACAATTAAAGAAGGAGTATTTGTACTAAATTGTGTCTAAATTTTTAAATATAAGGCCCAAATAATATGTTAAAAAATTTAAACGACTCCTAACATATCTCATGGAAAGTGGTCAAGATCATATTCAAGTTGAAAGCAATGGGAAAGGGATTGTAATTCAGGGCAAGAGCTATAATCTACTTGATTTAATATATGATATGGTTACAAATCCCAAAGAACTGTTATCATTTGACGCTCATCTATACAACTTTCTAAATACATTAAACTTCCCCAAAAGCCTTATTAGCAATAGACAAATTCTAAAAAAATTAAATGAACATGCACCCTCGTAATCATCAACAACAACTCCATTAAAATATGAACATGAAGAAGGAGAAGAAGAAGAAGATTTTAAATGAATCTTGGAAAATACTAGTACACCTAGTGGAAACTTGATAATAAGGAGGAGGAGCACACCATTGATAGCTAGACAATAGCGAAAACGTATCAAGTCGCCATCACCCCCATCGCCAACCACTAGTATAAAAAAGGGTAGCGGACGTTACACTATGTGTTTACGTTCAAAATGGTTGAAGTTCTGAAAGGTGTTTATGAAAATATTGGTGAAGCCAGGAGTTTAAGTTCCCCCACCACTCTTTCAAAAGCCACTGGTTTTCACACTAAAAGTGTACAAGACTATCTACAAAATGAATAAAGTTACACTCTGCATAGAAATCATAGACTTCGTGCTAATCATTATTGAAAAACTAAAGACTTTCTCCAATTTCATATAATGCAAGTAGATCTCCTGGCTCTAGATGAGATTCAATGACGTCAAAATATACCGTAAAAGTACATTCTACTTGCAATCAGTGTTTATAATCGTTATGCATATGCAATTCCATTGGTGTCAAAGAGAGGCATTGACGTTGCTCTGGCTATAGAAAGTATTCTCGAACAGGATTCGTATAAAAAAATTCAAACGGATCGCGGTAGTGAATTTTTTAATCCACATGTTGCAAAAGTACTAGTGAAATATAATACACTGCTCTATCAAAGTCATAGTCTTATAAAGGCTTCATTGACCAAACAATTGATAAAAACTATTTGACTTTTAATTTCGAGATACTCTGAATTGATAAATAAACAGGCTTTTATTTATGATGTACATGAAATCATGTATATCTATAATCAGCAAAATCATCGATCGCTGTCCAACTCAGCCCCAACGGAAGTTCTTCATGCTGATCCCGACACACTTGATACCTTTCTTAAACAATATTCCAATTAAACGATTGTCAAAAAAAATTCAATGTTGGTCATACAGTTCGAATTAATAGAACAACTAATGTTTTTGAAAAAGGGAATTACTTGTGCTCCACAGAACTTTTTAAAGTGACAAGAATCCTAGACACTAAACCCATAACTTATCGTTTGCGCGATACCAAAGATGAAAAGATTCTCGGTGGCTTTTATGACTATGAACTACAAAAAGTTAAAAATAATAGTGAAATCTATCAAATTGAAAAAATATTAAAGACTCGTTCTCACAGGGGTAAGAATCAGTTACTTGTTCGGTGGCTAGGATACAACTCGGATTTTGATTCTTGGATCGGTGTTGAAGATATTGACAATGCCCAATGATTTCTATGTAACATTTATGTCCAATGTTTCCGATCCTCTCTACAACGACTTGAATAAGACAAGTGATTTTTGGAGGAAACTCTCCCCCGCCATCAAATTTGACGGTGCGTATGAAGTGGCTCTTGTCGATTCTATTCTCAAAAATCCCTATGATATCCTGAGAAAGGATCGTGTGTATGATATAAAAGTTACACCATTCGTTTGGTCCCTCTTTGTCGACTATGAATGGGTTGAAGCACTTAAATCTAGCGAATATCCACATAATAATTGAAATATATTGAATATGATAATATGACAGATGTGTGTCGTACAATCAATAGAAAAATCTCATATCGTAGGAATGGTACATTCCATTTTAATTAATAAATTGGAACAAGATAGGATTTACATTACCTCACCTGTTGACCCTGAAATAATTATTCTCAATGATAATCTGAGAGACATTCTTGGCTTTAAACAGAATATGATCAATGGGAAAAACGCTGGCACTGTTTACGGGATGGATAAAGTTATTTTTGCTGATTATCCACCTGGCTTCGCCTCGGACTCTTGCATATTTCTCTATGCATCCTTTGCGGAAACATCGAGAGTTGGTAACTCAAATGTCCCCCTCCTACGAGTTCTTGAACGAAAAACCAATCAAGAACATGTTCATCACTATAATATAAAGCATCTTCAGTATGTTCCTGTAAACACTTCCTATTTGGAACTCTGTCAGTTAACACTAAGACGTGAATTGGGTGATTCACTATGGTCTTGATATCTGGTTTGCTAGGATATTTCGTTCTGCACTACCCCTTGCCAGAAAATATCTTGTACCTGCTGCATCAAATTTTGCTGCCTCAACACTACAGGACTGGGGGTCGGGTAAGAATTTCAAGGAGAGTGTTAATGAAAATGTTAGATTTTCCGTAAGAGCCGTTGGTGAGAAATTAAAATCTTATCAAAATGGGAAGGGATTGAAAAGGATGCATGTGTATCATCCACTCATCAGTCTCCACCCAGGCAGGTAGCGAAGGACCTCAACAAGGACTCTGAGGAATAAAACAACGATGACCAATAAGCAGAAAAAGAATAAGAAAAAGACTGTTGGATCAAAGAAAGATTTCTTCTCTTAAGATGACTTATCTCCCCCACAAGTAATCACATCCATCAAACAGTTCCTCATTGAATCTGTTCAATGCTGAAAATGTTGATGTCAGTGTCAAGTATGACTACTATGAACAATTTCACCCCCAACAACCCCTCTCGGAAAATATAAACTTTCAAATATTTTCCAATGAAGACTATTTCATTGATTTATCATCAACATTTATTGATTTAAATGTTGCGGTGAAGAAAAAGACAGACAATACAACTCCAACAGTTCCCAATGGTCTCTCCTAAGAAAACTCTATTCTACATAATCTGTTCAAACAAATTAATGTATTTATTAATGGAACATTGGTGAGCATTAGCAATAATTTACTCAACTATGCAAGCTACATACTATTTATGATGATGACACCAAAAGCATACAAGGAGTTTAGAGGACAGTCATTGGGCTATGACTATTGATCAGGTGTTGATACTGACGGAAAGATGACTACTGCAGTGAGCCAGGAGTATCATCTGGTTGGAAAATTATATCATGAGATATTCAATATATCCCAATGGTTACCCCCCAATGTTAAGATTGACATGAAGTTGCAACTGGCCCCATCAAATTTCATTTTGAGAAAAACACGTCCTGCAGCACTCGATGCAAATGTCATTATCACATCGGCAAGTCTCCACGTCCGAAAACAGATGGTTATGAGCTCTGTTGCATTGGCAATGGAAAAGCTAAGAGCCAATGGCAACAACATTAAACTTCTTGTCCCCCATACGATCACAAATCAACGTCACATTGCCACCGGCTCTCGTAGCTATACCGATTCATTATTTATCAATGGAGAAATCCCATCAAAATTGGCTTTTGCCTTTTTGAAGAGTGGTAGTGCCGTTGGATCCTGGACTGCATCCCCCCATGATTTTAATTTTTTGGTCTATATAGCCTTGTGTGCAATGTGAATGGTATTCCACTGTACACTCTATCATTTGACAAAAAAAAACTATAGAACTCTGTATGAGTTGAGCATGCAATCCCTAGATCATGACTCCCAACTATTTGACAATGGAATAACGGATTCAATTTTTTCAAAAACTCATGGTGTAATTGTTTTGGACCTGTCGGGGACCCAGGATATGAGCATAGTACGAACAGGGAATGTACGCTTAGAGTGTGCATTTGCCGATGCTTTGACAGAGAGTATCACGCTAATATCATTGAGTCAATTTGAAACCTATTGGAAAATCACACCCGACGGCAGTGTTCTACTAGACCTAGCACCATGAACACAAACCAAATAATCAACGTATTTAGTATGGATCCATACATGTTAATATCCCTAATCCCTAATCATTTTTAATAGCAGTCCATCGACTTTGAAGATAGGCCATTGGCTATGCAACTTTCAAACAGCGAAGAATATTGAATTATTTGATCCTCTTGGCCTATCGTATAAATTCTGCACTCCATACATCAGCAACTTTATTGAAAGCAGTGGGAAAACTATTATTCAAAATCAACAAAGAGGACAGGATTTAACGACTAAGACATGTGGCTTTTATGCACTACTCTTTTTCATGTTCAGATGTCGTGGCTATACCTACAAGCCGTTTCTCGACATCTACGTTGACTTACCTTGATTGAACGACTTTCTAGTGGAAAATAAACTTACAAACGTCTTTAATATTGATTTTTGTGCCATACTAATGAATCGTTATAAGATTGTTTGCTAAATTTATTATTAATAAATGAAAAATATGTATACAAATCATTAAAATAACTTTTTTTTACTCTTTAGATTTAATACTCTGCTAGGTATCGGTATTTATCGAGAACCACTGGTGTAAGTAGATTATCTGATACCAGAGTATACTGATCCTGATGTACTGCAATGTCAGGGTCCATACTTCTACAGTAGAGTATTACTTCACTCTTGCCATATATCTTTGTATTGTCAGTGATAAAATTCTCATTCATTTTATAGAATTCACAATTGGTTTCAATTTGTTTCTTTGAAGCAATGTCACAAAAAGTGTCCTCAAGTGGCGAATCACACTCCGTTCCCGCAAAATAAAAATCAGTGGCTTTATTATCATAGTAGCTATTGTTACCACACCAATGCCACTACTGCGAAATCCTTCTGCTTTTTTAGTTTTTGAATCACTGACACGGCTTTTCTTTTACAACTAAGCCTTACTCGCACTATAACCAATACTTTTTCAATAAGCTAAAATCACGCGTAGGATTATTTCCAGTCATACTAGGATATGTATTCTCCCACTGATTACATTTATCATAATGGCAATTGGAGCATAGGTGCCATCTAGGATGAGAGTCACACACCTCTTCAAGAAAGGAATTACAACCTTTAATTTGTACAGCATATCCTCTATGCAATTTACACGGGTTGCGCAATCTACACTTTTCATCATACTCATCAATCATTGTGCAATTCTCACATGATGACCAGCTGCTCAGTGTGTACATACATAGTGGACATGTATGGAACATTTTTTCATGTGTTGACACTCTCACTGCCACAATGAAACTGGGCTACCAACAGCAACAAATTGAGTGGGATAGAGAGAGAGAGAGAGAGGAGTAAATCATCCTTAAACACCATCTTTCTCATGAAAAAAAAGTCCTAAATTTCTAAACTTGTGTTTAAGAGCATATCCGCAATATCATTTTGCCGTGTCATGATTAATATATCAATAAATTGTGTAAATGCATTTGGACCACAACGTAAAAGCTTCATGCAGTAGTATAATGACGTAGAATCAGTTTTCATTATATTGACAAGCTTACCCTGAAAGAATATCTTCCTTTGCATAGACAGATCTAGAAAATCATCATCTAGAATCAAACGTTTCTCCATAAACACAAGATTCTCTATGATTCGCTCTTTCTCAAATCTATCCATTTTTTAGAGTCCTAATACTCTCAAAACAAGCTTCAGACTAACCAGAATTTTTTTCTACTCTAAAAAAAAATATACGTTAGTCTACTATAGAAAGAAAAATATCATTGATTTAGAAACAATTTTATTGAGCATAATTACAACAATAATAATCACTGATTCATTTTATTCTCATCAATATATTTCACTAGCGCATCTTATTCTGCCTGACGTCTAATTATATGCACAATATTCAGTTTCGCAGCAAAACATAATTACTCCTCCATTTTAAATTTGCTTAATGATATTACATATCTAGCATACATATCATCCCATTCGAGGCATAGTCTACAGCCTCCTGTTATTTCCACAGCCATATTTAGTACTCGTATATCTTTGCTGCTGCCGGCTCCACCCTCAATCTCCAATAGTGTAAATGCTCCACTCATTTTATCTACTAATATCTTCTCAAATAAACTATTATCTCCGAATTCCATTATCTTTCTATTTTGAATTGCAATGAAAATCAGTCATTTTTTTCAAATCCAAGTACCAATCAAGTTATCGTATATAGAGTAACCTCTACTCTCCCTGATTGGCCCTTAAAAATGAGCGTTGTCTCAAAAAACCAGTATGGTTGTGCTATACAATCTTAACTATACTTTACAAACGTGTTTAACCACCTTATAAGTTTGGCCGCATTTTACAATGTGCACGTGAAACTGTACTATATATTCCTGTGAAATTCCTTGTGTAAGTTTGAAATCAATAGCAAAAACCAGTCTGATCGTCTTATACAATTTCGATTATACTCTCAAAAAATGTTTGACCACTTTATAGGTTTGCTCGCTTTTTACAATGTGCATGTCAAACCACACTGTATTATGCAATCAATCGTGAAAGTGCAACCTGTCTTATGCAATCACTCGTGAAAGTGCATACACCGTTTCTACTCATAACCAACAACCAACATTTATGACGAACAAAAATAACCAAAAACCAACAATCATAACCAACAACAAACAAACAAACATAACCAAGAACCAACAAACATAACCAAAAACCAGTAAACAATAATCATAACCAACAAACATAACCAACAACCATGAACAAAACCAGGAATCATAACAAACAAAACATAATCAACAAAACCAAACCAACAACCAACAAAACAGGAACTACAATCATAAACAACAACCAACAAACAGACATAACCAATAGCCAACAAACATAACCAAAATAATCAACAACCAACATAACCAACAAATATAACCAACAAACATAAACAAACCCAAGAATCATAACCAAGAAGCAAAAAAAATAACCATCAAAAAACATAACAAACAACCAACAAACATAACCTACGAATATTAATCATAACCAACACAACCAACAACCAACAAACATAACCAACAACCAACAGCCATAACCAAAAAACATAACAAACATAACCAACAATTATAACCCTTAACAAACAAACATAATCAACATCCAATGTTAATTTCCCTATTTGGCTGCTTGACGTGCCTACGGCCCCACTTCTCGTAGTCTTGTTTGTTGTTTGTTTATTTAGTTTTTCTCTCTTTGTTGTTTTTTTTATGGCTGACCAGTTCATATTAAGAATTATCATTCGTCAAATCTACGGGCAACAATTAGTCACTTCTATCAATTATAATTTTCCTTTGGTTAAAAAACATGCAAATTTGTTAAATCAACAAACTTTCTTAAAAATTGCAAGAAAGAATCAGTGATTCCGAAATCTTTTAAAATAAATACTCATTTTGGCATTGAAAATGAATCTAAATTATAAAAAAATTAAGCCTAATGGCTTTAAATCACGTGACTTCTGAGCAAAAACAAAGACATTTTAAGTTGTTCAAAGACCTAAATTTTGTCGAAAATATTTATAAGAATAACCTTCAATCTGACATTTTTCTGAGAATTAAGGAAATGGCAGTTAGATGCTTTCACCATGATTTCCATTTGTCAAAGGATCGTTTGGCCAACACGTTTAATAAACTTTTGTTTGAGAACATCCAGAATTCGGATGTTTTTTATACTCACTTTTATCTGGGCCTTGCCATTAAGAATTTGTCATCTAAACCTCTTGGTAGTCAACAAGAAGAAGTTTTGTCGAAGAGTTCTATGTTCTGTTTTCCAATACCCATCTCTTATTCGAACACAAAATCAAAGGTCGAGTCAGAAATTATGGCTTCTATTGATAGAGACGAGGCTCCTCAGGAACTTAGAACCAAGATCATAGGGAAACTAAATACTTTTAATATGAGCAAAATTGAAAGAGGTATCACAAAAACATAACCAACAACCAACAAACAAACATAACCAACAGCCAACAAACATAACCAGCATAACCAACAAACAACATAACCAACAAATATAACCAACAAACATTACCAAACCCAAGAATCATAACCAAAACGCAACAAACATAACAACCAAACTACATAACCAACAAACAACAAACATAACCTACAAAAATTAATCATAACCATCATAACCAAAAACCAACAAGCATAACCAACAACCAACAGCCATAACCAACAGACAAAAAACATAACCAACATAACCAACAATTATAACCATTAACCAACAAACATAACCAACATCCAATGTTATTTTTTCTATCTGGCTGCTTGACGTGCCTACGGCCCCACTTCTCGCTGTCTCGTTTGTTGTTTGTTCATTGAGATTTTATTTTATTGTTTTTTTTTTGTCATGGCTGGCCAGTTCATCTTAAGAACTTCCATTCGTCAAATGTACGGGCAACAATTAGTCACCTCTGTTAATAATAATTTTCCTTCGGTTAAAAAACATGCAAATCTGTTAAATCGATAAATTTTCTTTAAAAATTGCATGAAAGAATCAGTGATTCCGAAATCTTTTAAAATAAATACCCATTTTGGCATTGAAAACGAATATAAACTAAAAAAAAATTGACTTCTGAGCAAAAACAAAGACATTTTAAGCTGTTCAAAGACTTAAATTTTGTCAAAACGCTTTTAAAGCATAACCTTCCATGTGACATATTTCTGAGAATTAAGGAAATGGCAGTTAGATGTTTTCATCATGATTTCCATTTGTCAAAGGATCGTTTGGCCAACACGTTTAATAAAATTTTGTTTGAGAACATCCAGGATTTGGATGTTTTTTATCCTCACTTTTCTCTGGGTCCTGCCATTAAGAATTTGTCATCAAAGCCTCTTGGTAGTCAACAAGGGGAAGTTTTGTCGAAGGGTTATATATTCTATTTTGCAATACCCATTTCTTATTCGAAAATGGTTTCAAAGGTGGAGTCGGGAATTATGGCTTATATTGATAGAGTCGAGGCTCCTCAGGAATTTAGAACCGAGATCATAGGGAAACTAAATACTTTACAAATGAGCAAAATGGAAAGAGGTATAACAAAAAATAGCATTAACATACTTTCTGATTTGAAAAAGGTTAATGCCCTTACTTTCATTAGAGCAGATAAAGGCAACACTAGTGTGATTATGGACACTTTTGATTATGATTGACAAATGAATACCATTATTGCTGATACCATTACTTACTAAAAAACTAGATTTTGATCCTACGGATAAATATGTAAAGTCGACAAGAAAGGAATTGGAGTCACTGAAAAATAATTTACACATTACCCCACAATTTTATTATAAATTTTATCCAAGCACTTATTCCAAACCAAAGATCCATGGTCTTCCCAAAATTCATAAGACTAGATCCCCCTCCGTCCCATTGTATCAATTTTTCGTCACCTGTTTCAAAACTAGGAAAGTGGTTATCTGTAGCATTGCTTTCTCTCTAAGGAACACAAAAATCATATTTGAAAAATTTGACTGATCTTACTAATAAGTTGAAAAGTTTGGCATTGGAGAAGAATTCAATTCTTTTCAGTTTTGATGTGGTTTCCATATTTTTGAATTGTAATGTAAAAAATTTGGAAGATATATTAAAGATTAGATTACAAAAGCACTTTGATTTGATACAAGATGTGACATTATCTAGTTTGGATATTGTTGTCATTATGGAGTTGGTTAGCCTGGTAAATGAATGTTCTTTTTGTTTTAAAGGAGAATTTTACAAGTAGGTATGTGGTTTGCCTATGGGGGAATCCCTCTCTCCTTTGTTGGCAAATCTTTTCATGGATTCTATTGACACCTCCGCTATACACAGTCTAAGGCTCTCTCCTTGTTTCTTGGGCAGACTCATGGATGAGGTGGTTTGCATTTGGAAACACGCTTTAGATTCCTTAGAACTTTTCCGTAAACATTTAAATAGTTTTGATAAAAATATAAAATTTACAGTGGAGTTTGAAGAAAATGACAAACTACCTTTTTTGATATCTTATTAATTAAAACTGATTTCCATTTACTGTTCTCAATAAACAGAAAGTCTGCGCAAAACTATAAGATAATTTTATTTTCATTCGAGTCACCTGTCTCGATGAAACAAGGTGTTTTGATTTTACCGAGGGATAGAGTTTTCAGAATCTGTTCCCAACAATTTATGGATTCTGAATTATTTTATATAAAAGATATTTAATTGTTTAATAGTTACTCAATTAAATTTATTGATAAATAATAGAAAATAGGCGTATTAAACATAATGATAGGGTTATTTGAGTTTCGCAATCTTCAGAATTAAATGAGTCTAAAAGTTTCATTTCTTCGCCTTGTGTACCTGTTTTGGGAGAGATACCTAAGCGAATTTTGCATAAACATAACATGAATACATGTTTTCAATTGGTGAAACCAATAAGTAGTTTTCTTAATTCTGAGAAGGATTTAATCCGGAGAAATTTAATTAGTTGGGTGCATGAAATTCTTTGTTCTTGTAAGAGGGTTTATATTGATAAAACTCAGTAGTAATAGCGGTACTATTCCAGGGATTACTCCTTATATGGAAGACAACTGGGCTCGATTCCAGAACAACACCTCTATAATCCGAACCTAGATCTAAAAGTAACAAATGATGATAAATTACAAGAGAAAGGAATTTGACCTACTTTAGAGAGAGCGTTAGAATTCAAGTGAGAGATTAGAGATTGTTTCTTCAAGACTTTGACATGGGATTCTTACGTGTACATAGAATTGGAAATAATTATGTAAAAAGAGAAAAGGTTGAAATATTAATTGCTTATCAACTATGGGATAAATCTCAGGGAAATATGACTCCATTAAGAGATACATGTTATTTTTTGTTTTGGAGGGATGTTTTGAGAAAAAGAGGGAATGACCTCCCCCACGCACATATTATAAATATAAGAAAGAAGTTATCAAAACACCTTTAGTCCCCATCTACTGAGAATTGGATAGATGAGTGGACTACCCGCTCAATTTTGAAACTTTTTACTTAAAAATATCAGATATGCCAATTTAGAAGGTTATCCTTTTAAAGTTTCTCATGACTTAGATAGACAAATTACCCAAATTATTAGTAAAAATTCTACTTGACCTATTTTTAGCTTTCTTGAAAAAAGGGGTTATGTTATGAAAATTCAATTTTCGAAGATGGGTCTACAGGCGACGATATGAGCCGGAAAAGTATTTTGAGATAAATACCTCCACTTTTTCCCCACTATTTTTCATGTTTCACTTTTAAGCAAAGTTTTCTTTCTATACAATTCCAGCATAATACGGTCTTATTCACATTCCAAAATAACACTTAAAACTGTTCGAGACATATGTTGAACAATTCTGACTCTCCGAGTCACTTTAAAACGTTGAAATAGTTTTGGCTGCATGTGGTCAAAGGACTGGAGAAATATGTGTGTATTTTTAAAATCGTTTTCAATCGACATGAGAGATAAGCGTTAGTTGGGGTAATAGCTACAATTGTTCTCAAACAATGGAGGAACTATAGACACAAAAAATAGATTTTAGGTTAATCTACAGAGTTTAAACTTTGCTCATTTTAAGCCTTTTTTCATGTTTTTATAATTTATGCGGATCGAAGGGGCTTGGATTATATGGCTCCCTATTAGGGTGATGACGTTTAGGATTTAAGGGTTGATCTGAGTAAAACCGAAAGGGGGATGATAGAATAATGGTTCTTTTCTAATGCTAAACTTAATAATGTGTGTGCTTTTTTTTAAGTGAGAGGATACACACTCTCAGTGTTGAATATGTAGTACATACAGCCAAACGAAGTTAATATAAGTGATATCTCGTAATAGCTAAGGACTGCTAAAAATCTACTAGGGTTGTTTTTGTTGTTTCCCAAAGGGTTGCCCTAGCTTTAGTCCAAAATGCAAGGAGACAACTAAATTGCACACTCACATTCGCAATATTAGTAATTGCAGATATTCCCCATGAATGTTTTATGGATAAAAATTAAGGTTATTTCTGTTGTTTCTTAAGGGGTTCCCCCAGCTTTAGTACAAAATGCAAGGAAATAACTAAATTGCACACACACATTCGCAATATTAGTGTTTGCAGATATTCCCCATGAATGTTTTATGTGAAAGAAATTAAGATTATTTATGTTGTTTCCCAAGGGATTGCCCTGCCTTTAGTCCAAAATGCAAGCAAATAACTAAATTGAAGACACACATTCGCAATATTAATGATTACACATATTCCCTATGTATGTTTTTGTCCGCAAGAAATTAATGTTATTTCTGTTGTTTCCCAAGGGGTTTCCATAGATTTAGTCCAAAATGCAAGGAAATAACTAAATTGCACACACGCATTCGCAATATTAGTGATTGGAGATATTCTCCATGAATGTCTTATGGAGAAGAAATTGTTTTTATTTCTGTGGTTTCCCATGGGGCTGCCCTAGCTTTAGTCCAAAATGCAAGGAAATAACTAAATTGCACAGACACATTCCCGCAATATTAGTGTTTGCAGATATTCCTCATGAATGTTTTATGGGTAAGAAATTGAGGTTATTTCTGTTGTTTCCCAAGGGTTTGCCCTAACTTTTGTCCAAAATGCAAGAAAATATCTAAATCGCACAGACATATTCGCAATATTAGTGATTGGAGATATTCCCCATGTATGTTTTATGGGCAAGATATAAGTAGTAAGTACATATGGAATTTGCTTGCGCCCCTGTACCAAACAGGTTTCTGGTGGGTATAATCTGGTTTGGTGGGTATAATCTGGTTTGGTGGGTATAGTCTGGTTTAGTGGGTACAGTCTGGTTTGGTGGGTATAGTCTGGTTTGGTGGGTACAGTCTGGTTTGGTGGATATAGTCTGGTTTGATGGGTATAGTCTGGTTTGATGGGTATAGTCTGGTTTGGTTTTTCAAAGAGAGTGACTATGTTATGTGCCTGCGTGTATAGGAATTCCCATGTTATTTGCTTGCATGTATAGGAATTCCGATGTTATTTGCTTGCGTGTATAGGAATTCCCATGTTATTTTCTTGCGTGTATAGGAATTTCCTTGTTATTTGCTTGCATGTGTAGGAATTCCCATGATATTTGCTTTCATGTATAGTAATTCACTTGTTATTTGATTGCATTTATATTAATTCAAATGTTATTTGATTGCTTGTATAGGAATTCCCTCGTTATTTGCTTGCATCTATATGAATTGACAAGTTTTTTGTTTGCGTGTATAGGAATTCCCATGCTATTTTAATGGCTTATGCCCTCTCCCATGCTATTATAAAAGTTTATGTCCACCTCCTATGCTACTCCAGGAGCTTATGTTCCTTCCTATGCTATTATAAGGGCTTTTCCGTTTTGTTTTTTTTTACTTGGTACCCATTAAAATCAAAATTTTTGTGTTAAATAATTAGTTCTTATATCTTTTAAAAGAGCTTTACGGGGTTTGAGAGACTCGATTGCATGATTCCGTGTGGTTTTTCTGTACTTGGTTCCCATTAAAAACACAATTTTTGTGTTAAATAAGTAGTTCTTTTATCTTTTAAAAGAAATTTGAGGGGTTTGATACACTCGTTTGCCTGATTCCGTTTGTTTTTTCTTTACTTAGTGCACATTAAAAACTAAATTTTTGTGTTAAATAAGTAGTTCTTGTATCTTTTAAAAGAGCTTTACGGGGTTTGAGAGACTCGGTTGCGTGATTCCGTGTGGTTTTTCTCTACTTAGTGCTCATTAAAAACTAATTTTTTGTGTTAAATAAGAAGTTGTTGTATCTTTTAAAAGAGCTTTAAGGGGTTTGAGAGACTCGGTTGCTTGATTCAGTGTGGTTTTTCTCTACTTAGTGCTCATTAAAAACGAAGTTTTTGTGTTAAATAAGTATTTATTGTATCTGTTAAAAGAGCTTTAAGGAGTTTGAGAGACTCGGTTGCCTGATTCAATGTGGTTTTTTTCTACTTGTTGCCCATTAAAAACAAAATTTTAGTAACACATTCTACACTGTGAGCAGTGTAAAAACAAATCCTCTTGATATTATTTGAAGAAATCATTACATAAAACTTTTTTTTATTTTTTTTGTACGTATCTTAAAATGACAAAATATGCTTATGGCTCTAACAATTGTGCTCTATGATTGGTCAGAGACACGATGTGGCTTTCCCACTGGTATTCTATGAAATGTCAGAGTGAATAATTTTTTTTATCAACATCCATTGTCAGATACATCAAATAAAATTGACAAAATCTAAATTTCAGAATGAATAAATGCTTTAACAACATCCTTTATCGGATATGTCAGATAAAATTGACATAATCTAAGTATCAGAGTGACTAAATTCTATATCAACATCCTTTTCTCAGATAGATAGGATAAAATTGACAAATTCTAAGTGTTAGAATGAATAATTTTTTTTTATCAACATCCTTTGGCAGATACATCGGATAAAATTGACAAAATCTAAATTTCAGAATGAATAAATTCATTATCAACATCCTTTTGTCGGATATGTCGGATAAAATTGACAAAATCTAAGTATCAGAGGGAATATTTTTTTTAACAACATTCTTTGCCAGATACATCGAATAAAATTGATAAAATATAAGTGCCAGAGTGAATATTTTTTTTTACTATCAACATCCTTTGTCAGATACATCAAATAAAATTGACAAAATCTAAATTTCAGAATAAATAAATGCTTTAACAACATCCTTTGTCGGATATGTAGGATAAAATTGACAAAATATAAATTTCAGAATGCATAAATTCTATAACAATGTCCTTAATCGGATATGTCGGATAAAATTGACAAAATCTAACTATCAATGTGAATAAATTCTATCTCAACATCCTTTTCTCAGACACATATGATAAAATTAACAAATTCTAAGTGTCAGTGTGAATACATTTTTTTTTATCAACATCCTTTGTCAGATACATCAAATAAAATTGACAAAATCTAAATTTCAGAGCGAATAAATTCATTAACAAAATCCTTTATCAGATATCTCTGATAAAATCGAAAAAATATAAGTGTCAGAGTGAATAATTTTTTTTTATCAACATCCTTTGTCAGATACATCAAGTAAAATTGACAAAATCTAAATTTAAGAATGAATAAATGCTGTAACAACATATTTTATCGGATATGACGGATAAAATTGACATAATCTAAATATCAGAGTGACTAAATTCTATATCAACATCCTTTTCTCAGATACATAGGATAAAATTGACAAAATCTAAATTTCAGAATGAATAAATTCATTACCAACATCCTGTGACGGATATGTCGGATAAAATTGACATAATCTAAATTTCAGAATAAATAAATGCTTTAACAACATCCTTTATCGGATATGTCGGATAAAATTGACAAAATCAAAGTGTCAGAGTGAACAATTTTTTTTATCAGCATCCTTTGTCAGATACATCAAGTAAAATTGACAAAATCTAAATTTCAGATTGAATAAATGCTTTAACAACATCCTTTATCGGATATGACGGATAAAATTGACACAATCTAAGTATCAGAGTGACTAAATTTTATATAAACATCCTTTTCTCAGATACATAGGATAAAATTGACAAAATCTAAATTTCAGAATGAATAAATTCATTATCAACATCCTTTGACGGATATGTCGGATAAAATTGACATAATCTAAATTTCAGAATAAATAAATGCTTTAACAACATCCTTTATCGGATATGTCGGATAAAATTGACAAAATCAAAGTGTCAGAGTGAATAAATTTTGTTTTATCAACATCCTTTGACAGATGCATCAGATAAAATTGACAAAATCTAAATTTCAGAATGAATAAATTCATTACCAACATCCTTTGTCGGATATGTCGGATAAAATTGACAAAATCTAAATTTCAGAATGAATAAATGTTATAACAATATCCTTTGCCAGATAGATCGAATAAAATTGATAAAATATAAGTGCCAAAGTGAATAATTTTTTTTTATTATCAACATCCCTTGTCAGATACATCAAATAAAATTGACAAAATCTAAATTTCCATATAAATAAATGCTTTAACAACATCCTTTATCGGATATGTCGGATAAAATAGACAAAATCTAAGTGACAGAGTGAATAAATTTTTTTTATCAACATCCTTTTCTTGGATACTTATCGGATATGTCGGATAAAGTTGACAAAATCTAAGTATCAGAGTGACTAAATTCTATATCAACATCCTTTTTTCAGATGCATAGGATAAAATTGACAAATTCTAAGTGTTAGAGTGAATAATTTTTTTTATCAACATCCTTTGGCAGATACATCAGATAAAATTGACAAAATATAAATTTCAGAATGAATAAATTCATTATCAACATCCTTTGTCGGATATGTCAGATAAAATTGACAAAATCTAAGTATCAGAGTGAATATTTTTTTTAACAACATCCTTTGCCAGATACATTGAACAAAATTGATAAAATATAAGTGCCAGAGTGAATAATTTTTTTTTATCAACATCCTTTGTCAGATGCATCAAATAAAATTGAAAAAATCTAAATTTCAGAATAAATAAATGCTTTAACATCATCCTTTATCGGATATGTCAGATACAATTGACAAAATCTAAATATCAGAGTGACTAAATTCTGTATCAACAACATTTTCTCGGATACATAGGATAAAATTGACAGAATCTAAGTGTTATAGGGAATAATTTTTTTTATCAACATCCTTTTCTCGGATACATAGGAAAAAATTGACGAAATATGAATTTCAGAATGAATAAAATCATTATCAACATCCTTTGTCGGATATGCCGGATAAAATTGACAAAATCTAAATTTCAGAATGAATAAATGCTATAACTATATCCATTATCGGGATATGTCGGATAAAATTGACAAAATCTAAGTATCAGAGTGACTAAGTTCTATATAAACATCCTTTTCTCGGATACATAGGATAAAACTGACAAATTCTAAGTGTTAGAGTGAATAATTTTTTTTTCAAAAGGATGTTGATATAGAATTTAGTCACTCTGATAGTTAGATTTTGTCAATTTTATCCTATGTATCCAAGAAAAGGATGTTGATATAGAATTTAGTCACTCTGATAGTTAGATTTTGTCAATTTTATTCGACAAATCCGATGAAGGATGTTGTTAAAGCATTTATTCATTCTGATATTTAAATTTTGTCAATTTTTATCCGACACATCCGATAAAGGATATTGTTATAGCATTTATTCATTCTGAAAATTAGATTTTGTCAATTTTATCCGACATATCCGACAAAGGATGTTGATAAAAAATTTATTCACTCTAACACTTAGAATTTGTCAGTTTTATCCAATGTATCTGGCAAAGGATTTTGAATAAACAATTATTCACTCTAACACTTAGAATTTGTCAATTTTATCCTATGTATCCGAGAAAAGGATTTTGATATAGAGTTTAGTCACTCTGATACTTAGATTATGTCAATTTTATCTGGCATATCCAGATAATGGATATTGTTATAGCATTTATTCATTCTGAAATTTAGATTTTGTCAATTTTATCCGGCATATCCGACAAAGGATGTTGATAATGAATTTATCAATTCTGAAATTCAGATTTCGTCAATTTTTTCCTATGTATCCGAGAAAAGGATGTTGATAAAAAAAATTTATTCCCTATAACACTTAGACTCTGTCAATTTTATCCTATGTATCCAAGAAAAGGTTGTTGATATAGAATTTAATCACTCTGATATTTAGATTTTGTCAATTTTATCTTACATATCCGATAAAGTATGTTGTTAAATCATTTATTCATTCTGAAGTTTAGATGTTGTCAAATTTATTTGATGTATATGACAAAGGATGTTGATAAAAAAATTATTCACTCTGGCACTTATATTTTATCAATTTTATTCATTGTATCTGGCAAAGGATGTTGTTAAAAAAAATATTCACTCTGATACTTAGATTTTTTCAATTTTATCTGACATATCCGACAAAGGATGTTGATAATGAATTTATATTTTGTCAATTTTATCCGATGTATCTGCCAAAGGATGTTGATAAAAAAAAAATTATTCACTCTAACACTTAGAATTTGTCAATTTTATCCTATGTATCTGAGAAAAGGATGTTTATATAGAATTTAGTCACTTTGACACTTAGATTTTGTCAATTTTATCCGACATATCCGATAAGTATCCGAGAAAAGGATGTTGATAAAAAATTTAGTCACTCTGTCACTTAGATTTTGTCTATTTTATCCGACATATCCGATAAAGGATGTTGTTAAAGCATTTATTTATATTGAAATTTAGATTTTGTCAATTTTATTTGATGAATCTGACAAAGGATGTTGATAATAAAAAAAATTATTCACTCTGGCACTTATATTTTATCAATTTTATTCGGTGTATCTGGCAAAGGATATTGTTATAACATTTATTCATTCTGAAATTTAGATTTTGTCAATTTTATCCGACATATCCGACAAAGGATGTTGGTAATGAATTTATTCATTCTGAAATTTAGATTTTGTCAATTTTATCCGATGTATCTGTCAAAGGATGCTGATAAAAAAAATTTATTCACTCTGACACTTTGATTTTGTCAATTTTATCTGACATATCCGATAAAGGATGTTGTTAAAGCATTTGTTTATTCTGAAATTTAGATTATGTCAATTTTATCCGACATATCCGTCAAAGGATGTTGATAATGAATTTATTCATTCTGAAATTTAGATTTTGTCAATTTTATCCTATGTATCTGAGAAAAGGATGTTGATATAAAATTTAGTCACTCTGATACGTAGATTGTGTCAATTTTATACATCATATCCGATAAAGGATGTTGTTAAAGCATTTATTCATTCTGAAATTTAGATTTTGTCAATTTTACTTGATGTATCTGACAAAGGATGTTGATAAAAAAAATTATTCACTCTGACACTTTGATTTTGTCAATTTTATCCGAGATATCTGATAAAGGATGTTGTTAAAGCATTTATTTATTCTGAAATTTAGATTATGTCAATTTTATCCGACATATCCGTCAAAGGATGTTGATAATGAATTTATTCATTCTGAAATTTAGATTTTGTCAATTTTATCATATGTATCTGAGAAAAGGATGTTGATATAGAATTTAGTCACTCTGATATTTAGATTGTGTCAATTTTATCCATCATATCCGATAAAGGAGGTTGTTAAAGCATTTATTCATTCTGAAATTTAGATTTTGTCAATTTTACTTGATGTATCTGACAAAGGATGTTGATAAAAAAATTATTCACTCTGACACTTATATTTTGTCAATTTTATCCGACATATCCGATAAAGGATGTTGATAATGAATTTATTCACTCTGAAATTTAGATTTTGTCAATTTTATTTGATGTATTTGACAAAGGATGTTGATAAAAAAAATGTATTCACACTGACACTTAGAATTTGTCAATTTTATCCTATGTGTCTGAGAAAAGGATGTTGATATAGAATTTAGTCACTTTGATAGTTAGATTTTGTCAATTTTATCCGACATATCCGATTAAGGATTTTGTTATTGAATTTATTAATTCTGAAATTTAGATTTTGTCAATTTTATCCGACATATCCGACAAAGGATGTTTATAATGAATTGATTCATTCTGAAATTCAGATTTTGTCAATTTTATCCTATGTATCTGAGGAAAGGATTTTGACATAAAATTTACTCACTTTGACACTTAGACTTTGTCAATTTCATCCAAGATATCCGACACAGGATGTTTATAAAGCATTTGTTCATTCTTAAATTCAGATTTTGTCAATCTTATTTGATGTACCTGACAAAAAATGTTGATAGTAAAAAAAAATATTCACTGCTGCACTTATGTTTTATCAGTTTTATTCGATATACCTGGCAAGGGATGTTTTTAAAAAAAAATATTCCCTCTGATACTTAGATTTTGTCAATTTTATCCGAGATATCCGACAAAAGGATGTTGATAATGAATTTATTCATTCTGAAATTTAGATTTTGTCAATTTTATCCGATGTATCTGCCAAAGGATGTTGATAAAAAAAAAATTTATTCACTCTAACACTTAGAATTTGTCAATTTTATCCTATCTATTCTGAGAAAAGGATGTTGATATAGAATTTAGTCACTCTGATACTTAGATTATGTCAATTTTATCTGACATATCCGATAAAGGATGTTGTTAAAGCATTTATTTATTCTGAAATTTAGATTTTGTCAATTTTATTTAATGTATCTGACAATGGATGTTGATAAAAAAATTATTCACTCTGACATTTCATAGAATACCAGTGGGAAAGCCACATCGTGTCTCTGACCAATCATAGAGCACAATTGTTAGAGCCGTAAGCATATTTTGTCATTTTAAGATAAGTACAAAAAAATAAAAAAAAATTTATGCAATGATTTTTTCAAATAATATCAAGAGGATTTGTTTTTACACTGCTCACAGTGTAGAATGTGTTACTAAAATTTTGTTTTTAATGGGCAACAAGTAGAGAAAAACCACATGGAATCAGGCAACCGAGTCTCTCAAACCCCTTAAAGGTCTTTTAACAGATACAAGAACTACTTATTTAACACAAAAACTTCGTTTTTAATGAGCACTAAGTAGAGAAAAACCACACGGAATCAATTAACTGAGTCTCTCAAACCCCTTAAAGCTATTTTAAAAGATACAAAAACTACTTATTTAACACAAAAACTTCGTTTTTAATGAGCACTAAGTAAAGAAAAACCACACGGAATCAGGCAACTGAGTCTGTCAAACCCCTTAAAGCTCTTTTAAAAGATACAAAAACTACTAAATTAACACAAAAATTTCGTTTTTAATGGGCAAAAAGTAAAGAAAAACCACAAGGAATCAGGCAACAGAGTCTGTCAAACTCCTTAAAGCTCTTTTAAAAGATACAAAAACTACTTATTTAACACAAAAATTTCGTTTTTAATGGGCAACAAGTAAAAAAAAACCACACGGAATCAGGCAACCGAGTCTCTCAAACCCCGTAAAGCTCTTTTAACAGATACAAAAACTACTTCTTTCAAACAAAAAAATCTTTTTTAATGAGCACTAAGTAGAGAAAATCCACACGGAATCAAGCAGCTGAGTCACTCAAAACCCTGACAGATATTTTAAAATATACAAAAACTACTTATTTAACACAAAAATATCGTTTTTAATGTGCACTAAGTATAGAAAAACCACACGGAATCAGGCAACTGAGTCTGTCAAATCCCTTAAAGCTCTTTTAAAAGATACAAAAACTACTTATTTAACACAAAAATTTCGTTTTTAATGGGCATCAAGTAAAAAAAAACCACATGGAATCAGGCAACCGAGTCTCTCAAACCCCTTAAAGCTCTTTTAACAGATACAATAACTACTTATTTAACACAAAAACTTCGTTTTTAATGAGCACTAAGTATAGAAAAACCACACGGAATAACGCAACTGAATCTCTCAAACCCCTTAAAGCTATTTTAAAAGATACAAAAACTACTTATTTAACACAAAAACTTCGTTTTTAATGAGCACTAAGTAAAGAAAAACCACAAGGAATCAGACAACTGAGTCTCTCAAACTCCTTAAAGCTCTTTTGAAAGATACAGAAACTACTTATTTAACACAAAAATTTCGTTTTTAATGGGCATCAAGTAAAGAAAAACCACATGGAATCAGGCAACCGAGTCTCTCAAACCCCTTAAAGCTCTTTTAACAGATACAAGAACTACTTCTTTAACACAAAAACATCGTTTTTAATGAGCACTAAGTAAAGAAAAACCACACGGAATCAGGCAACTGAGTCTGTCAAACCACTTAAAGCTCTTTTAAAATATACAAAAACTAATTATTTAACAAAAAAATTTCGTTTTTAATGGGCATCAATTAAAAAAAAACCACATGGAATCAGGCAATCGAGTCTCTCAAACCCCTTAAAGCTCTTTTAACAGATACAAGAACTACTTATTTAACACAAAAACTTCGTTTTTAATGAGCACTAAGTAGAGAAAAACCACACGGAATCAAGCAACTGAGTCTCTCAAACCCCTTAAAGCTATTTTAAAAGATACAAAACTACTTATTTAACACAAAAACTTCGTTTTTAATGAGCACTAAGTAAAGGAAAACCACACGGAATCAGGCAACTGAGTCTGTCAAATTCATTAAAGCTCTTTTAAAATATAAAAAAACAACTTATTTAACACAAAAATTTCTTTTTTAATGTGCAACAAGTAAAGAAAAACCACATGGAATCAGGCAACCGAGTCTCTCAAACCCCTTAAAGCTCTTTTAACAGATACAATAACTACTTCTTTAACACAAAAACTTCGTTTTTAATGAGCACTAAGTAGAGAAAAACCACACGGAATCAAGCAACTGAGTCTCTCAAACCCCTTAAAGTTATTTTAAAAGATAAAAAAACTACTTATTTAACACAAAAATTTCGTTTTTAATGGGCAACAAGTAAAGAAAAACCACATGGAATCAGGCAACCGAGTCTCTCAAACCCCTTAAAGCTCTTTTAACAGATACAAGAACTACTTATTTAACACAAAAACTTCGTTTTTAATGAGCACTAAGTAGAGAAAAACCACAGGGAATCAAGCAACTGAGTCTCTCAAACCCCTTAAAGCTATTTTAAAAGATACAAAAACTACTTATTTAACACAAAAACTTCTTTTTTAATGAGCACTAAGTAGAGAAAAACCACACGGAATCAGGCAACTGAGTCTGTCAAACCCCTTAAATCTCTTTTAAAAGTTACAAAACCAACTTATTTAACACAAAAATTTCGTTTTTAATGTGCATCAAGTAAAGAAAAACCACATGGAATCATGCAACCGAGTCTCTCAAACCCCTTAAAGCTCTTTTAACAGATACAAGAACTACTTATTTAACACAAAAACTTCGTTTTTAATGAGCACTAAGTAGAGAAAAACCACACGGAATCAGGCAACTGAGTCTGTCAAACCCCTTAAAGCTCTTTTAAAGATACAAAAACTACTTATTTAACACAAAAATTTCGTTTTTAATAGGCATCAAGTAAAGAAAAACCACACGGAATCAGACAACGGAGTCTCTCAAACCCCGTAAAGCTCTTTTAAAAGATACAAGAACTACTTATTTAACACAAAAATTTCGTTTTTAATGAGCACTAATTAAAGAAAACCAAACGGAATCAGGCAGCAGAGTGTCTCAAACCCCTTAAAGCTCTTTTAAAAGATACAAAAACTACTTATTTAACACAAAAATTGTGTTTTTAATGGGCACCAAGTAAAGCAAAACCACACGGAAAAGCCCTTATAATAGCACAGGAAGGAACATAAGCTCCTGGAATAGCATAGGAAGGGGACATAAACTCTTATAATAGCATGGGAGGGGGCATCAGCCCTTAAAAAAACATGGGAATTCCTATACACGCAAGCAAATAACATGGGAATTCCTATACATGCAAGTAAATAACATGGGAATTCCTATACACGCAAGCAAATAACATGGGAATTCCTATACATGCAAGCAAATAACAAGAAAATTCCTATACACGCAAGCAAATAACATGGGAATTCATATACAAGCAAGCAAATAACATAGGAATTCCGATACATGCAAGCAAATAACATGGGAATTCCTATACACGCAAGCAAATAACATGGGAATACTATACATTCAAACAAATAACAGGGGAAATCTTATACCAGCAAGCAAATAACATGTGATTTACTATAAAAGCAAGAAAATAACAAGGGTATTTCTATACACGCAAGCAAATAACATGGGAATTCCTATACACGCAAGCAAATAACATAGGAATTCCTATACATGCAAGCAAATAACATGGGAATTCATATACAAGCAGGCAAATAACATAGTCACTCTCTTTTAAAAACCAAACCAGACTATACCCATCAAACCAGACTATACCCATCAAACCAGACTATATCCACCAAACCAGACTGTACCCACCAAACCAGATTATACCCACCAAACCAGACTGTACCCACCAAACCAGATTATACCCACCAAACCAGATTATACCCACCAGAAACCTGTTTGGTAGAGGGGCGTACGTAAATTCCATATGTACTTACTACTGATATAAAGGCTATTTTTATTGTTTCCCAAGGGGTTGCCCTAGCTTTAGTCCAAAATGCAAGGAAACAACTAAATTGCAGAAAAACATTCGCAATACTAGTGATTACAGATATTCCTCATGTATGTTTTATCGGCAAGAAATTAAGGTTATTTCTGTTGTTTACCAAGGGATTCCACGTTCAAACTACATATAATTTATTAATAATGTTTAATTTTTTTAATAAAGTTGGGTTTTAGTTTTTACAAATAAGAACATCCACGTTTAAAATACATCCGTTTTTATTAATAATATTTGATTTTTTAATAAAGTAGGGTTTTAATTTTCTAAAATAAGAACATCCACATTTAAAATACATCTGATTTTATTAATAATATTTTTTTTTAATAAAGCTTTGTTTAGTCTTCCGAAATAAGAATATCCACGTTTAAAATTCAGCTGATTTTATTAATACTATTTGATTTTTTTTTTAATTAAGTTGGGTTTTAGTTTTCAGAAACAAGAATATGAACGTGTAAAATACATCTGATTTTATTAATAATATTTGATTTTTTTTTAATAAAGTTGGGTTTTAGTTTTCAGAAATAAGAACACCCAGGTTGAAAATACATATGATTTTCAGTCTAGACGGTCAATCACCATCGTTAACCACTTGAGTCATTCAAACTTTCTATCAATCACCGTTAACTCTTGAGTCAAGTGTCAAAGAGGTTCCTAGACGGTCAATTATGCTGGAATCAATCGATTGACGGAAACTTTTGATCAAGGTGATTGACCGTCTCGGGCCTTATTAAGGTGGTTTATTTTGTGAGCAACGAGAAGCTGCAACATTTCACCAAGCAGTCTCATTTTTCTACCCAAGCAGCTGAGCGTATCTTATGATTGTTTGGACACCTACTATGAATGCCCCTGAACTTACCCGTAAAGACGATCATTGTTTTTGACCCTTGGAAAGCCGGTTGGAAGAGACCCCACGACTGAAAGAAAAAACGATGGCCCGACAACCTGTCCTAGTTCCTGGCCATGGCCAAGGTCAGATGAAGCGAATCACAAACGCTCGCACTGGAACGAAGCAGAGGGAGGAGGCAGTGGTAACTCTCTGCGCCAAGCAGAGCCCGACGGGAGACTTAAGTCAAGTCAGATAATTTATAAGAGTGGCTTACATCCAATGAATTTGACTAGATGTAAACTGCCGAGGAATTATAATAACAGTCAGAGAACGGAGTTCCTTAGACGAGAACGTCAAGATTAAGGTTTCTGAAACTAAATAAAGTTTAATTCTTTTATGTATTAAATCAATTTTCATCCATATGGGATAAGCTATTAAAATTTATTCATTTTATTTCATAAAAAGAGCTTCAATTATATAGCATTAGTTTTATCTACCGAAAATATTATTTGACCTAGATATCTCATTGCCTATGTCAAGAATTTGGTTTAGAGTTCAAAGTCCAAATTTCTCATGCTATACTTTACTGTTTCCAATTATATTACGTTATTAATATTTAGTGTTAAGTATTTTGCGTGGATAATCATAGGAAGCGCAATAGCGCTTCCTAAGTAAGAAACGATGTTGGCACAATGTATTTTTTTGTGGTTTTAGACCAGGCCACTCCACATAGAAGAAAATGTCCTGGGAACTTCAAAAAGGGCTCACTCGATTGAAAATTGAGAGGGATAGTGCTCTTTTTAATAGTCAAAAGTAATTAAAAGGCAAATACCCCAGGCCCATCATGTCCCCAGACACTTTGGATCAAAATTGTGGGATAGCCATTTTTTTTTGCGTAGTTGAAAGGTTTGCAAATTTTGTGTTTGTTATTGATTCCCCCCCCCAACCCTTAGGGCAATGTTTGTAAATTATGCCCTGGGGTACATAAGGTTTTGATAGAAAATGTGGTCACATAAACTTCGGAGTGGGCTCATTAGATCCGTGATTAGAAGCTTTAGTCCCCTTTTCAAAAGTCAAAGTGAAGGGACGGCAGCTGACCCCCCCCCATGCAGCCGTGGTATTTTCCCGAAGTGTATCTAATAGAAATTTTGAAATAGCTGAATATTCAAAATAGTCCAAATATCCTATAACAGGGTTTATGGGGTCTTAACCCAAGAGCCTGGGGACAAGGGGTGTAAGTTACGCCCCAGGGGCATTTAAGATTTGTATGGAGAGGATGGTTGTATAAACTTTATAGGAGGCTCATGTGGTTGACAACGGTACGTTCTAGTTCCATTCCAAGAGTCAAAAGTGATGGAGGGCACCTTGGCCCCCCCCCTCGACTAAGCCTCTTTTCACCAAACGCATCCGATTGAAATTGTGAGACAGTAGGTTTTTTTCCAAAATAGTCCAGAGAACATATAACAATGCCTCTATGGTTGACACAACCACCCGATGCCCTGTGGGTGTGGCTATAATTTGTGCCCTAGGGGTAAGATAAGGTTTTTTATTAAACGAGTGTTCATATGAACTTCAGATGGGGCTCATTTGACTTAAAATCGGAAGCTATAGTGCCCTTTTTAAGAGTCAAAAGTGGTTTAAGAGCGACCAGTCTCCACCCCATGCCCATCATTTAACTAAACTTGACCATTTAACCAATTTTGAATATCTTTAAAACTTGAATATTTTCAAAACGGTCCTAGCGTCATTATTTCATGGAAGTTCAACCATGACTCAAGAAAATCAACAAGGTTGAACTTTCCTGAAGTAACATTACTAGGACTGTCTTGAAAATATTTTAGTTTTAAAGGTTGCATTTTGATCTGAGATCTTTTGCATTCTTTTTTTCATTTGTTTTGCTGAGACGACCCTTCGAAATAAGGTCGAAATATTCATCTAAAGTTGCTTTCATCTAAAGTCTCATATAAAAAATTTTCTATTGTTCTACTTGTTGTTCATAACAGAAATTCTGAAAGTCGTTTTATTCAAAATAGTCCAAAGATTATATAACAAGGCTTTTGGGGTTAATGCAAACCACTTGAGCCTGGGGCGACGGTTGTAAGTAATGCCCCTGGGGCAATTATGGTTTTTATGGTAGGGATGGATTAATAAACTTTAGAGATGGCTAATTTTGTGGAAATTGGAAGCTCTAGTTCGCTGTTAACAGTAAAAGTGATGAAGGTCAACTACGCCCTCCCCAACTACCTCCTTTTTCGGGGGAAAGGAGTCAGCCCTTCTAGAGTTATCCAGGTTTATAATAGAAATGTTGTACTTTTTTCAATTTTCCTTTTGTTCTACTTGTTGTTTATAATAGATATCTTGAGAGTCCTTTTAATGAAAATAGTCCAAAGATCATATAACAAGGCTTTTTAGGTTAATATAAACCACTTGAATAGGGTAAGGGTTGTAAATTATGACCCTTGGACAAGCATGGTTTTTATGGAAAGGACAGATGTATAAACTTTATAGGAGGCTAATTTCGTGGAAATTGGAAGTTCTAGGTCCATCTTAACAGTAAAAGTAATGGATGTCAACTAGGCCCTCCCAAACTACCTCCTTCTTCGGGGGAAAGCGGTCAGCCCCAACTAGACTTATCAAGGGAAAAGCTGTATTCTGATATCAGTAATTTCACGAATCCATAAGTAGTAGATGATAATATTTTCTTCCCAGTCACAGAAATAAGCAAGGATAAAAGAAACCTAAAAATCTGTAATGTTTCATATTATATCATGGAAAAGATATAACCACAGTACGGATTTTTTCATGAACTAATGTAAGTAATGTAATTGTATTTTAACATTTAATTAAATTAGATAAAGAAAATAATAATTCACCTGTTAAAAGGAAATAAACATGTCATTAAGAATAGTTTAACATATAATTACACATATATTTAACATACAATTAACTTATAATTAAAACATATAATAACATACAACATATAATTGAATATATAATTAAATAATTTCAATAAGGACATATAAATAAAGAAAATACTAATTTACATGGGAAAAAGAAGTGAAAGCCAATCTTACAGGGGATCAAGATGAGTCAAATGGTAGAAGGAATTTTTGCCCGAGAGAATACAATTCTGGGTGAAAAAGAAAAAAAGTTCTTTTTAGCTAAAACACTATTCTTGAGGTTTTGTTTCGTGCATGGGGCTAAATATAGAATAGAATAAAAAAATAAAAGTCTCTTCGGAGAGAATTTACATAAAAAATACCACCCTTTTTGAAGTGGAGGGATCCTGATTAACGATGATGCTATGGTGGTTTTAGCATTTGAATTCAAAATTTGAAGAAAAATGACAAATAAAGAAGAGCTGAATAGATTATGGAAGAGATATGCCCTGCGTGAAGGAAGGTAGGTTTTTTTTCTGCTTTGCTGAATAGTTTTATGCATAAGGCAGGGCTCTAAGGGTATCCAAATGCATTAGCCAAGTGTATAAAGAAGAAGACTTTGCCCATTCTTGGGCAAAAATCAAGTTATCATTAATTGAAAAAAAATAAAATGAAAGGTGAGTGGATTGTAGAAGGGGTGTGCCCCACTCTGAGGCGCAAATTTGCTATGAGTTATAGCTAATTTAATAAAAATCGAGTTGAAAAAAAAGATATGGAGGATAGGGACGAGGTTTATTTGGAGGGTGAAATCTTCATACAAATTAAAGAATTAAAAGGATCTTTTTTATTATTTGGGATGGAACCGTAAGCGTTGTCCGTAAGAACTTGTTATGTGGTAAAATCAAAACTTATCTCAACCAGCTCGAAGATTAATCTTGCCCAATTCTTACAAAGCGGGATCTGATCAATTTGTTACAACTCACATGGTTATTGGGCAAATCATGTTTCAATATGCACACCCCAGGTGTGTTTATTGCAGAGGAGACTTGATTCAACTCAGTCGAAGTGCAATTATCTGCCTTGGAAATAGCAAATGAAGTAGAAAGTAGCACTTTCCTTATGGCTTTGGTAGAAGTATGGTTTAACTATGGCTCTCAAAGCAGTATGCTGAAAGTACAGGTCTTTTAATTGACGTAATACAGATGTAAAGGCGCCTTACTACTGTTGAGCACTAAAGACAGAAAATCCAATAAGCTGAATTTAGTTGCTGTCAGTTTTAAAATGTCATTCCAAGCAGTAGCACCCATTCATGAAAATATAGTTGGGGCAAGGATGTTTTGGTTTTTTATTTTATGAGAATGCAAAAACTGTATTTATAAAATGATGGATCTAAAAAAAAATATATAGTTTCCGAAATATAGGAAGCGTAGTTGTTATTCAACTATTAAACATTTTAAGTAAAATTTAAGTATAAAAAAGTTTGCACTGTGTAGCTAATTTAATAAAAATATATTTTAAAAAAAAATAAAAAAAAGATATGGAGCATATGGACGAGGTTGATTTGGAGGGTGAAATATTTATACAAATGAAAGGTAAGTCAAATTTAAGTAAAAAAAAAACGTGTGTCCCGTGTTTTCTCCAATTTACATGTCTCTCTAATGCTTTGCAAGCAAAGTGGTTTATGAAAGTAATGATCCCATCGGTAATTGTCGTATACACTACTGCGTCCTTTAAAACACTTGCATGATTATCTTGGCGCTGAATAAGCAAACAATGCTGTCAATTTTAGAAAGCTTAATATTCCTTGGCTATCGAATTAGCAAACTGCTGCCCTGACTTTAGAAACCTATAGGCCCAACCCGGGCACCGAGGCACCGAATTTTTGTTTTATCGGGTTTCGGCAATTTATGATAAAAGCTGTGGGGATTTTGGCTATACATGGTCTCTCACAGTAGGAATATGAGGGGATTCTAGCTAAAATGTTTTCTCATCTAATTAATCAAATAATGCGTTCTTGAAAGTATTTGATAGTCACGGGAATGTTCAAGCCAAGAACCAGTTTCAAATTATAACCTATCCAAGGTTTAACAGGACTGTAAAGGCATTTCTAGCTGATAGAGAATAATACTTTAAGATATGACAGTTACAAAAATGTTCAGTAATAGCTTTCTATTCAAGGAGAAAAGTCCACAAATAGTGAAAAATTAACATCTTTTAGCAAGAGCTATACATGATGTTAAGTCTCCAATGGTAGAGCTTTACCTAAAATTAATTGTTCATGTTTAGCTAATATGTCACCCAAACATTCCGAACTACTTGCCATTATCCATAACATGAATGTAGGTATGATAAAGGAATTTAGAATGTAAACAATTTGTCGAATATCCATGGTACCGGACCAGTCCAGCTGCAACTTGGTAACATAGCGTACAAAGAATATGAAATGCAGTGTTGTGTTTGCCACTTGAAGAAATGTGAAAAATTCATTGCTTTTTACAGACAAATTGTCTTGGACAATTTGTCTATGACAAAAGACCGCTTTTTTTAAAACTATCTGCGACGTCTGAAGCAACCAAATTTGATGAGCTGTTTACAAATTAGAACATACATAAGTTGTACTATGTAGGATAAATGCATGAAAAGCAGTATAAACGTTTCAAGTATCATTTGTAAAATAAAATATTTATCTGTATAAGTTAAGTAGATGTTGATTGATGAGTAGACTGTAAGAATCAGATTACCAGCTACATCATATACCTTTATCTTTCTGTTCTTACTTAAAATTCTTCCCCAAGCTTCATTGCTTCTTTGGATTACAAACAAAGCAAAAACTACACTTGTTGCAATAAACGTGGTACTAGCCCTTTGATTTCCAATCGAATGAGCCTGTTTTGCAATTTATAAATTTATGCAATTTATGCTAAATGCTGGTAAACCAGGTTTCGGCAATTTATGCTAAATGATGTGGGGATGTTGGCAACACATGGTCTCTCGCAGTGGAAATATGAGGGGATTCTAGCTACAATGTTTTCTCATCTAATTAATCAAATATTGTTTTCTTGAAAGTATTTGACAGTAGCGGGAATGTTCAAGCCAAGAACCAGTTTCAAATTAGAACCTATCCAAGGTTTGACAGGGCTGAAAAGGCATTTCTAGCTGATAGAGGATAATACTATAAGATATGACAGTTACAAAATTATTCGGTAATAACTTTCTGTTCAAAGAGAAAAGTCCACAAATAGTGAAATAGGAAAATCTATTAGTAAGAACTATGCATGATGGTAAGTCTCCAATGGTGGAGCAACTATCTAAAATTAATTGTTCATGTTTAGCTAATATGGCACCCAAACATTCCGAACTACTTGCCATTATCCGTAACATGAATGGAGGTATGATAAAGGAATTTAGAATGTAAACAATATGTCAAATATCCATGGTACCGGACCAGTCCAGCTGCAACTTGGTAACATAGCGTACAAAGAATATGAGATGCAATGTTGTGTTTGCCACTTGAAAAAATATGAAAAGTTCATTACTTTTTACAGATAAATTCACGTCTTGGACAATTTGGTTTATGACAGTAGACCGCTTTCTTTAAAACTATCTGCGACGTCTGAAGTAACCAAATTTGTTTTTTTGTTTTGCTAGTGAGCTGTTTACAAATTAGAACATACATAAGTGATACTATGCAGGATAAATGCATGAAAAGCATTATAAACGTTTCAAGTATCATTTGTAAAAGAAAATATTTCTCTGTATAATTTAAGTAGATGTTGATTGATGAGTAGATTGTAAGAATCAGATTACCAGCTACATCATATACCCTCATCTTTCTGCTCTTACTTAAAATTCTACCCCAAGCATCATTGCTTCTTCGGAATACAAACAAAGCAAAAATTACACTTGTTGCAATAAATGTGGTTATAATGGTATACTTTAACAACCTTAAAGCATCGGTGACATATAAGACATAAATTTTTTTGGCCTAATAGAAAAAACAAAGACAAATTCTTGGACTTGCAAACACCAAACCTGTAATGCAAACAAATAGATTCAGACATACAAACAGAGAAAGACAGGCACTTTAGAGATACAAACCAACAAAGACAAATTCTTGAACTTGCAAACATCAAACCAGAGATGCAAACAAATACGAATTCTCAAATTTATTTATTTTTCAATCCTAACAATCTCACTGCCGACTCTAGACTAACCACGATTCGTTCTACTTCAATAATATTCGATAACTTAAAAAATTTAACAAAAAAAGAAAGGGAACATTTTCGATTTCAAAACAACTTTATTGTGTGTCTATAATTACATCTATAATATATATCACACACAATTACCGATATAATTTACTGTCCTCTATATACTTCACTATTGCATTTAAAGCACTTTGAAGTCTATATCAACTTTTGCAGCGAAGCATAATTGGTCCTCCAATTTAAATTTACTGAAAGATAACACATATCTTGCATATACTTCATCCCATTTAAGACAAAGTCGTGATCCTCTCGTGATTTCCAACTCAATGCTTGGTGCTCTTGTATCATTGCTGCTGCTACCAACTCCACTATCAACTTCTAATAGTGTAAAAATTCCACTCAGTATTGCAAATATATCTCAATGAATAAATATAGAAGTATAGTCAAACTGCTCTCTTCTCGAATTCTATTCTCACACTAATATCAACTATACTAAAAATTCTTCCATATATTAGTTGTGCTTGCTAAGACCTCTTGGAGCTATTGTGCGAATCCAGTGTTGAAATTCCCAGAAGTCTGGTGATGTCACCATGTTAGCCCAGTATTTCTAACCGTTGATTGGCCAAGAAAGAGGCACGTGATCTTATACCGGTTGTATTCACTGAGCGTGTTGCGTCGACCCTCAAAGTAGGTCTGTGATCATGTTCGTCCTGTATGTAAATAAGCATTTCTACTAAAATCTATCAAGCACACAACAAACAGAAATTAAAATAAACAACAGAGTGAAACTCAAAACGAGCAGAAATTAATATGAGCAGGGTTCTAAGCCCCTGTGCTTTCTAAAAGCCAGAATATAATTTGTACTTTACTGAAAAAAATTCAAATGAATTTACTGAAAAAGAGGTGTATTGTCAGTTTAATATATGCTGATATTTATTCATTAAAATCTTAATTAATTTTTGATTTCTTAAATTTATAAATATTAAAAAATTTAAAAGAATTATTTCAGTAAAGCACAAATTATATTCTGGCTTTTAGAAGGCATAGGGGCTTATGAACTTACTCATATTAATTTCTGCTCATTTTGAGTTTGACTCTTTTATTTTCTTTAATTTCTGTTTTTGTGTTTCTCTTCTCTCGCAGTGGGAATATGAGGGGATTCTAGCTACAATGTTTTCTTATCTAATTAATCAAATATTGTTTTCTTGAAAGTATTTTATAGTCGCGGGAACGTTCAAGCCAAGAACCAGTTTCAAATTACAACCTATTCAAGGTTTGAAATGTCTGTAAAGGCATTTCTAGCTGATAGAGAATAATACTATAAGATATGACAGTTACAAAAATATTCAGTAATAACTTTCTGTTCAAAGAGAAAAATCCACAAATAGTGAAATATGAACACGTTTTAGTAAAAGTTATGCATGATGTTAAGTCTCCAATGGTCGAGCAGCTTCCTAAAATTAATTGTTCATGTTTAGCTAATATGTCACCCAAGCATTCCGAACTACTTGCCATTATCCATGCTGGTAAACCAGGTTTCGGCAATTTATGCTAAATATAGGCCCTCACTTCGGGAATGCCAATTTGTAATCAGCCTTGGCGATATGGGACAACATATAATTAAGCTCTGGAAAATTAGTGGTTCCAATGAACCTATGTTCCTTAGCTGAAATAGTACTAAAATAGTCACTGGTTTAACACTAAACTTTTAAAAATTAAACTTCTTTTTTGCCAAAATCTACTGAAAATGAGATTTCCCAGTTCACTATAAAATTTTTTCTAATAACAAGCGAAAATATGTCAGTAGCTATCTAACAATATGAACGCAATTGTCTAACCAATTAGAGGCGATTTTCACTTTGAAATGTATAATTTTATTCAAAAAAGTTTGTTTTCAGCAACAACATTGTTTATCTTAGAAAATTGACATGAGCAGGATTTATCCAAAATGTGGTTTCCTCCTTAGCTTTATGTTGTAGACCTGATATTGAATCACCTTGAAAATTTATTCAGCTCTGGTTACTCGAAAAAATATTTCATTTTTGTTTTCGTTAAACAAATTTGAAACCTACCCTCTTAAATTAACGGGGTTATATATAGATATGTAAGAGTATCTAAAGGAATAAATATTATTTACTTATATTTATTCATTTTATTATCATGCTTAGAATATTGTTGATATTATTACTATTCATTGTATTTTCATTCCATACTCCAAGAGATGCGAGCGGAGGAAGGGTCGTCTTAAATTTATTATTAATTGATGTCGATTCGGGATGGAAATTTGGAAAAAGAGGAGACTACGCTGTGTTTAGAAATGTATTATATAAGCGCCCAAATGTGCATCAATCACAAGGAACTGTGTTAATTGTATTTTATAGATTTGTTTTTGAATTTAAAACCCGTATTGAACTTGAAATATCTGAATATATATAGACAAGGGGGTAATACATACTGTATCTTGACAGCATAAAAAAAAGAAAAAAAAATCCCGGTTAAGAGCCAATAGGAAGAAAACCTGAAATACATATTTATCTTCTTAATTTAAAATTTATGTTGTGTAACATAACGTGTTTTGATTTACCAGAACTGTACTTTGAAACTATGTTTAATAGCCAGTCAGTTATGTCGTCACTTTTCCTTTAATCAAGGGTATTTACTTACGACAGGAATTACACTCTTTCTGTGTACAATAAATCTGAGAACAGAAAAATTATCTAAAGCCAAAGGTGCAGTTAAAAAGTCAAAATTGCTTTTACTGCCAGTTGTTGCTTTGCTTATCAATATCTTTTTGGTTAATTAGCTTTGTTTCACAATAGCTTTGTTATCACTTTAGCTTAATTACTTTGATAGCTGAATAGTGAAAGGCACAAACGATGGTAAAGCTTAGACCTTTCAACACGGTTATGAAGACCTCTCAGCTACTACACTAAAGCAAGCTAATGTGATGAAACTTATAAGACTTACTGTGTCTAATAACTATTTCCTTTTTTAAATTAAAATTTCATTTTTGGAAATGTTTATTGAGGGAACAATTCTACACAGACAAGCTCATTTCAAAAAGTAATTATGCAAGTAAGTGTCAATATAATTTTGCATGTTTGTATTGCAAGTAAGTATCATCATTTGTAAATGAAGTTTGGGAGGATTATTTGCTTTACAGATTGAAGAAACTTTTACTGATTAGCCTAACAACTTGTGAAAATAATAAAAAATTATAACGAAAAGGACATAGGAACAAACATAAACATCATTTTTTGTACATATAATATTTTTTTACATGGAATAATTTTTTCTCATATAAAGTAATTTGTTAAATATCATCATTTGTAAATGGAGATCGGGTGAACTATTTGCATCACAAACTGAAACAAATTTCATTGACTGGTCAAATAACTGGTGAAAGAAATAAACAACGCGCAAGACAAAGAAATAGAAACGAACCATATTTTTTTGTACATATATTTTTTCACATGGAATATTCTCATAGTTCGCAAATTATGCAAGAAACCTTTAAATGTATTGTAATTGCAGAGCTTTGGATCCAGGGCTTTTATTCCAAACAATTATCTTTTTTTTCCATGTCCTGTCTTTTCCCTTTATGAATTAAATCTACACGAAAATCTTCATTAAGTTTACGCGAAATCTAGAAATAAACAAATCTACCAAAAAAGATATATATATATATATATATATATATATATATATATATATATATATATATATATATATATATATATATATATATATATATATATATATATATATATATATATATATATATATATATATTTAAATAAAGTCCCTCTATTCAGAGCTGGTGAAACACAAGGCCCCAAATCAATTGCTTAAATTAAAATCTGTGACGGGGAGCGACTTGGTATCCCATGTTGTATTTCCCGGTCCGAAGGTGTACTGTGTGGAAAAAAAGTCTGTAAGGGGGTGCCATCATACTACGTAAAGGGAAATTTCACAATGAGTGTTTATAGGAACTGTAAAGAAAAAAAAAATTAGTTCCAAGAGCAAGTTTCATGGCCAATAGCTCTTTAAAATATAAAATTTATTCAGTTCGACTCGAGAAAAATAACATATCCACCATATCGGACAAAGTCTATGTACTCAAGGGCGGTATGAAGGTACTACCACATGGCCACTGCCTTACTTCAGATTGAGTTGAATGCGGAAATGATAGGAAACAACTCGGTCTGAAGAAAACCCTAAAGTTGTGGGAGGAGGGAGGGGGCCGTATGTGGGGGAGTCATTTTTTCCGTCGCCAGCTCAGCACTGCCTTTTTTTCTAGTTATGTCTTTCCCAGTGTTTTTATATTTTTTTTTCGTTGCGCAAAGTGGTAATTTTCAAGTCTTTATTAAGTTTTTATTTATTTTATCATACCGCCACCTTGGCCACGGTACCGTCCGCTTGCTGCCCGCGGCACCTTCCGGTCACCAATGCGCCCGATGGCGGCCTCCCGGCCAGGCTGCTGTGCGCCCCAGTGTCTATTTAAATGTTCAAGTGCTTATTCAATATTCATTGTAAATATATTCAAGTGCTTATTTTTTATGATAATTGTAAATATATTCAAGTGTATATTTTAAAATTATGTAGCACATTTGTAAATTAAAGAAACCATGTATTCTATTTCATTTGAATATTTATTCAACAGATTGAGGTTAGGTTAGTTGCATTTTGACATTGGAAGAGTAAGTATCAATTTAAAACACCATTCAGAACTTTTCTTTGCGGACCCTCCATGTCCCGCAAAACAACACTTTTAACGAAAATAATTCGAAATCGTGATTAAACGTTTTTAGAGAATCCAAAAAATTTCTATTATTGCTATAGTCAATGGGAAGAATATTGTGACAAAATAAAGAAGATTGCTCCAAGTATAAATTCATGCAAGAACTTGACATTTTTAGTAGTATTCCGCCAAAATCTTTGTTGATTATTGACGATTTAGCTGAATCTATTGAATAATGGTCGCAGGAAATGTTACAATTACTCACGGTTCGGTCCCACCACAAAAAAAATTCTGTAACTATTGTGCTCCATAATCTTTTTCATCAGAGTAAATGTACGAGAACACTTGCTTTGAATTTTACTTACTATGTCATCTATAGAGTTGTTCTCGATTCAAGTTCTCTTATAATTCTAAACAAAAAAAATCCACCCTGACCAGTGAGCCCAAAGTTTTACTTTCTGCGTACAATCAAGCTACTAATAAACCTTATGGCTACATTTTATTAGACCTGAATGAAAACACGCCTGAAGAGTTGCGTTTAGTTACTGATATTTTCGATAATGTAATTACTGTATATATACCCGTAAATTGTAAAAAAGGTCTTTAGTCACTGTCATGAAGTTAAAGAAAATAGATGAACTCGAATTTTATTTTCCGAGCTAGCCAATTCAAAACCGCGGCTTAGGAAAGTAATACTCAAACTTGGTATTGACAAGGAACTTATTAAATTTTTGTCGGAACTTCGTTTAAATTTAACAGAAGGTAATGTTCAACTGTCAGATGGTGTTAGACAACAGACAAAGCTACATCGGTCACTTGTACGTGCTCTAGCTTGCAAAAAGAAAGCAAATTTGAAAAGAAAACGTCTTGTTCAAGTGGTGGTTATTTCTTTTTTTGTTACTACCAATAATCGCCGGACTTGTAAACAATATTCTCTAGAAACGGCTAAACCTGATAAATTGACACCATTTGAACTTGCTCTTTCACCCAAAGAGCACTTTGAAGATAATTTTGATAAGTTTATTAACAATGAAACGATTGCCAATGATAAAAAAAATAATTTTACTTCAAAATGCCCTTCGACGTGTCAACAAACAATAGCCTTATCGTGAAAAACCACTCAAAGTCAATGTCATTGATCAAGCTTCTGAAAATAGTGAAACAGCGAAAAAAGAAGATTTATTAACAAGTGTTGTAGACTTGTTACCTCCATTTTATCGTGAACAAGGTTAAGGACTTTTGACCTTCCTCGCTGAAAATGAACAAACTAGCGAGAAAAAGAATGAAGTTATAAACCAGGGCAAAATTCAAAATTTAATTGATTTGTTATCGGATCTGATTGCAAATCGTAAAAGAGTCGAATCCGTTGATAGTCACTTACACAATTTTTTAAAGAACTCAAATTTTCCTAAAAGCCTTATTGGAAATAAACAAATTCTAAAGAAATTAAAAGAAAATAGTCCATCAACAACATTAAAGGTAAAAATGATTATTTTAAATCTTTCATTGAAAATACTAGTTCACCTACTAAAAACAATGATTCGATGACACCGTTTAGCTAGACAAAAGCGAAGACGTATTGACTCACCTGGTAATATGCAAAAGGGTAGCGGACGGTTTATATCTCGTTTACGTTCAAAATGGATCAAGTTTTGAAAGGTGCTTATGAAAACATTGGAGAGATAGGAAGTTTAAGTTCTCCAACTACACTTGCTCGAATTACCGGAATTAAAAAGAAACTACTAGCGAAAGAGTTTTTACAAAAGGAACCCAGTTATACTCTTCATCAAAATCATATGTTTTATGGTCATCATTATTGAAAAACTAAAGCCTTTTACCCTCTGCATATATCACAAGCAGATCTTGTGACTCTAGACGCGATTAAAAGACGTCATAATAAACTCTACAAGCATATTTTACTCCCAATAAGTGTTTTAATCACTATGCATGTGCAGTTGCATTGCAGTCAAAGAGAGGCAAGGAAGTTGCTAAAGCCCTTGAATCCATCTTTGAACAAGACTCATATAAAAAAAATTCAAACAGATCGTGGAAGTGAATTTGTTAATCCACATGTAAAAAGAGTTTTATTGAAATATAATACAATACTCTATCATAGTCATAGTCCTATAAAGGCGGCATTGGCAGAACGTTTAATACGAACAATTCAAGTTTTAATTTCAAGGTATTGTACATTGAAAAATACCCCTGCATTTATTCAAGATTTAGATAATCTATGATGATTTATAATCAACGTCCTCATTGATCCTTCTTCAATGCTAGCCCTATTAAAACTCACCATAGTGACAATACACTTTTCCTTAAACAATATTATAATGAAAAGGCAGGGAAGAAAAAAAAATTAATGTTGGCGATACTGTTCGAATGGTGCAAGAAATATTTTTGAAAAGGGAAATTACTTGTGGAGCACTGAACTTTTTAAAGTGTCGAAAGTCTTGGACACTAAACCTATAACGTATCGTCTTCGTGATCGTCCTATTAAGCTGCACTTGTATATTGTATTCTAAAAAATACATATGATATCCTAAGTAATGATCGTACATATGATATAAAAATTGGACCACATGATTGGCCAATCGTCAAAGATCAAAAGATTGAAAAGACCAATTCATATGAATGTCCCTATTTCACATTATCATATAAGGAGTTTGGGACTATGAACGAATTGTGTCATGCTATCAAAAAAAACCATATCCTAAAAATAGTTCCTTTCAATTCAACTATTCAAAGGAAGAAGGGTAAAACATACATTAGTTCACCCATTCAACGCTTCGTATTTTGAGCTCTTTCAGTTAACATTTTGAAGCGAATTGGGTGTTCCTCTAGAAATAAGAAAAGTTTTGGCTGTGATTACATGTCAATTTCGACCCATTCACTGAAATGGCTAATAGAACTCAGTTTGAGTGTCCTCATATTGATTGTTATGTTGCTACTCTTGGACCACGACAGTTGGGACATGAAATGGACTATTACAGGGGTTGTTCGTTAGTGTCTGTGTACGGTCTCGGCAGTTGGTTTGCTAATGTTTTTCGCTCTGCACTACCCTTGGCTAAGAAATATATTGCACCGGTTGGAGCGGAATTTGCGTCCTCTACACTGTATGACTGGGGCTCTGGGAAAGATATTTAAGAAAGTGTTTCACAAAATCTCAGGTCGACCGCGCGATACCCTAGGGAGCGTTTAAAACAACACGGAAAAGGTTTAAAAAGGGAGCGAAAGACCTCATCACTAATCAGTCTCAAGTCAGCCGGGAAGCGTAAAGCATCAAAGAAGAAGAAAATAAAAAGATCCAAAAAGGATTTCTTTGCCTAGAAAATGGCACATCTACCACATAAAGATTCTCACCCTTCAGTCACCTCATCTCTAAATCTTTTAAATGCAGAAAATGTAGATGTCAGTGTAAAAATGGATATTATGAACAATTTTACACGCAACAACTGCTCTCTGAAAATGCCCATTTTTAAATGTATTCCAATGAAGATTACTTCATAGATTTGACTTTAACTTTTATATATTTAAATGTCATTGTTAAAAAATCTAACAATAATAAACCAGGTGCAGCCGAGGGATTATCCTACGAAAATTGTATGCTACACAAATTGTTTCGACAAATAAGTGTCTACATAAATCGAACATTGGTGAGCACGAGCAACAATCTTTCAAATTATTCAAGTTATATTCAATTCATGTTGATGACTCCAATATCTTATAAGATATTGAGAAGACAAGCACTGGGTTATGAATATAAAACAAATACTGACGTCACTAATATTCTTAGAGATGTGACAACTAAAGATTAACTTTTAGTTGGGAAACTAAATCATGAGGTATTTAATATACCTCAGTTGCTTCCTCCCAGTCCAAAGATTGATATGAATCCACAACTTGCACCATCCAGTTATATTATGTGAAAAGAACTGGGCGCTGCACCTGATATAACAGTCTCTCTCACGTCGGCAATACTTCATGTACAAGAACAACAAGTTATGAGTTCTGTTGCTTTGGCAATTGAAAAATTAAGAGCTGCTTTGAAGTAATATCAAATTGTTCATGCCTCATACAATCGTAAATCAACTCCATATTGCTACGGGTACACGTACCTATACTGATTCATCATTTATCAATGGAGAAATTCCTTCAAAATTGACATTGACTTTTGTAAAAATTGCTAGCGCTGTTGGATCATGAACTGACTCTCCGCATAAATTTGAACTGTTTTAATCTCATCACTTGTAAGTAAAGTAAATGGAATCCCACTCTACAATTCATGCTTTGATAAAAAAACGTACAGGACCCTATATGAATTGACAATACAATCCCTAGATCAAGATTGTCAAATATTCGAAAATGGTGTAACTGAAGAAATGTTTGCGTAAACTCATGGTATCATTGTATTGGATTTGTCCTGTACTCAAGATATGAGTATTGTCCGGACGGGTAATTTGCGGTTAGAGTGTACCTTTGCCAAGCCATTGGTGAAAAGTATTGCATTGATCTCGCTAAATCGATTTGAAACCAATTGAGAAATTACCCCTGACGGCATTGTTTTATTAGACGTGGCGCCATGAACACGAATCAAATAATCAGTGTATTCAATATGGACCCCTACATGTCCAAATATAAATCCTATTGCATACCTTCATATTTTCGGGAGCATATTCAACATGTTGACAATACAATTATTATTGTCCATAGCAGTCTATCAAATGTAAAGACGGGACATTGGTTATGTATCTTTCAAACAAGAAGCAATATAGAATTTTCTGATCCGCTTGGCCTAGCATATAAATTCTATACACCTGACATTGCTAATTTTCTTGAACAGATTGGAAAATCTATTATTCAAAATCGGAAGCTGGTACAAGATCTATAAACGGAAAGCTGTGGTTTTCATACTCTATTATATATTATTTTCCGACGTCGCGGGCGTTTTTCCATGGAATTCCTAAAGATTTATGGTGACAATCTTCGAATGAACGACCTTCTAGTTGAAAATACTCTTGTCTACCTCTATAATATAAATTTCGCTGCCCTAAAAGTGAAATGTTCTAAAAATGTATGTAAATATGTTTATTAACAAAATTTGTACATATGTATATATATATATATATATATATATATATATATATATATATATATATATATATATATATATATATATATATATATATATATATATATATATATATATATATATATATATATATATATATATATATATATATATATATATATATATATATATATATATATATATATATATATATATATATATATATATATATATATATATATATATATATATATATATATATACATACAAAACACTGTGTCCTTTAGATTTCTTCTTCTACGTATAGTTAATAATCAAAAACGATAAGTGGTAACAGCTCATCAGGATTCAACTTGTATTCATCTTGTCGTGCAAAGTCAGGGTCAAATTTTCTACAATACAGTGTAACTTCATTCTTATTATATCTCTTTATAAAGTCAATTTTGCTGCCCTTATTCATAATATAAATTCACGTGTGTCAATTTGCTTATATGAGGCAATATCACACACAAAATTTTCATATGGAAAGTAACTTTCTATAAAAGCCAAATAAAAGTCTGTGGGCTAATAGTCATAGTAGCCAGTATCTTTACAGTGATGTTCTAAAAACCAGACTCTGTTATTATTCCAACAATTAAAGCATAGATCAGGTTCTTCTTCCCGAAACAATTTAAAAACACGACGATAACAGTCTCTTAAAAATAAACTGATCTCACGTTTAGGGTTTTTCGCAATCATGCCATGGTAAGTATTTTCCGATTGATCTCATTTATCATAGTGACAATTGGAACATAAGAATCCTTTATTATGAGAGCCAAAAATCTCTTCCAGACAGAAATAACAGTCTTTAATTTGCACTGCACATCCTCCATGCAATTTACATGGATTAAATTATCTACACTTTTCGTTATAATCATCAGAAAAGGTACAATTCTCACATAATGACCAGCTGCCCAATGTATGCAAATAAAATGGACATGCGTAAAACATTTTTCGATGTAGACTATCTCACTTCTAGAAAGAAATTGACTCAGAATCAATAAATATGTCTCCTAATAAAATGGCCGTCTAAGGAGTGGATAATAGCAAACCACAATATCATTTTGTTTTGTCTCAATAAATATATCTAGAAATTGAGTAAAAGCTTAAGGGTCACGATGAAAAAAAGTTTCATACAATATTCCAAAGATGGGGAATCGGTTCCCTTTTATATCGTTAAGTATTTCTCGAGAAAGTGGTTTTCTTTGAAGATATAGTTTCAGAAAGTCATCATCTAAAACTAACATTTTTCCAATTTTATTGGATTACGTAAGATTTTCTGATTCTCAAATCTATCCATTTCAACACTCTCACTAGCAAATACAAACTAACCGTTTCTATAAATTTATCTTTTCAATATACTTCACCAAAGCATTTAATCCATCTTGTAGTCTCTTTATTTGCACTATATTCACCTTAGCCGCAAAGCATAATGGTTCTTCCGACTGGAATTTTCTTAATGTTATAACATATCCAGCATTCATCTTGTCCCACTCTAATTTTAGTTGGGAACCCCTTGCAATTTCCACCGCCACCTTAGACACTCTCGTTTCTTCAACACTTTAAATGTGCAATAATTTATAAGTATCCATTCCAATATTGACTGTCCCAGTTCCAGAAAGAAACTGACTCTCGATCAATAAAAATGGCTTCTAACCCCTGGGGAGGAACACGATTCCTTACAAACGTCTAGACACCTCTGGGGGGGGGGAAACAATATGGCTTCTACCACCTGGGGAGGCATTAGCTAGTAATTCTATTTATTTTCAAATATATTAAAACCTTCATCCAATAACCAACAGTCAAGACAAACAAACATAACCAACATAACCAACAAACAGAGCAAACAAACAATAAACATAACCAGCAAACATAACCAACAACCAACAAACATGACCAACAACCAACAAACATAAATAACAAATATAACCAACAACCAACAAACATAACCAATAGCCAACAAACATAACCAACAACCATCAAACATAACCAACAAACCACACAATCAGCAACCAATATAAACAACAAACATTAATCATAACCAACAAACATGACCAACAACCAACAATCATAACCAACAAACATAACCAACAACTAACAATCATAACCAACAATAATAACCAACAAACAAACATAACCAACAACCAACTAACATAACCAAGAACGAACAAATAATAATCATAACCAACAAACATAACCAACAACCATAAACAACAACCAGCAATCATAACCAACAAAACATAACCAACAAAACATAACCAACAACAAACAAAACATGACCAACAATCATAACCAACAACCAACAAACAAACATAACCAACAACCAACAAACATAACCAACATAACAAACAACCAACATAACCAACAAAGAATACCCAAAACCAAGAATCATAACCAACAAGCAACAATCATAACCATAAAACCACATAACCAACAAACAACAAACATAATGAACAAATATTAATCATAACCAACATAACCAACAGCCAACAAACACAAACAACAACCAACAGCCATAACCAGCAACCAACAAACATAACCAACATAACCAACAAACATAACCAAAATTATAACCATTAACCAACAAACATAACCAACATCTAATGTTAATTTCCTCGTGTTAATTTCCCTATCCGGCTGCTTGAAGTGCCTACGGCCCCACTTCTCGCAGTCTCGTTTGTTGCTTGTTCATTGAGTTTTCTCTCTCTTTGTTGTTTTTTTTGTCATTTCTGGCCAGTTCAGCTTAAGAACTTTCATTTGTCAAATGTAAGGGCAACAGTTAGCCACTTCTATCAATTACAATTTTCCTTTGGTTAAAAAACTGCTAATTTGTTAAATCAACAAATTTTCTTAAAAAATTGCAAGAAGGAATTAGTATTTCCGAAATCTTTTAAAATAAATACCCATTTTTGGTATTGAAAATGAATCTAAATTTAAAAAAAATTAATCCTAGTGGCTTTAAATCACAAGACTTCTGAGCAAAATCAGAGACAATTTAAGCTGTCCAAAGAATTAAATTTTGTCGAAAATCTTTTAAAGAATAACCTTCCATCTGACATTTTTCTGAGAATTAAGGAAATGGAAGTTAGATATTTTCACCATGATTTCCGTTTGTCAAAGGATCGTTTGGCCAACACGTTCAATAAACTTTTGCTTGAGAACATCCAGGATTCGGATGTTTTTTATCCTTACTTTTGTCTGGGTTTTTCCAATAAGAATTTGTCATCTAATCCTCTTGGTAGTCAACAGGAGGAAGTTTTGTCGAAGGGTTCTTTATTCTGTTTTCCAATACCAATTTCTTATTCGAAAACAATTTCAAATGTGGAGTCAGGAATTACGGCTTCTATTGATAAAGTCGGGGCTCCTCAGGAACTTAGAACCGAGATCATAGGGAAATTAAACCCTTTTAATATCAGCAAAGTTGAAAAAGGTATCAAAAAAATTACATTAACATACATTCTGACTTGAAAAAGGATAATGTCCTTACTATCTCTAGAGCAGATAAGGCAACACTATTGTGACTATAGACACTGTTGGTTATGATCGTCACATGAATGCCAGTGTTTCTGATACCATTACTTACAAGAAAGGAATTGGAGTCACTGAAAAATAATTTACACATTACCCCACAATTTTATTATAAATTTTATCCAAGAGCTTGTTCCACACCCAAGATCCATGGTCTACCCAAAATTCATAGGACTGGAGCCCCCCTCCGTCCCATTGTATCAAATTTTTCATCAAATGTTTCATAACTAGGAAAGTGGTTATCTGTGGCATTGCTTCCTCTCACAGGAACACAAAAATCATATTTGAAAAATTTGACTGATCTTACTAATAAGTTGAAAATATAGAATTGGAGAAGAATTCAATCTTCTTCAGTTTTGATGTGGTTTCCATATTTCCAAATTGTAATGTACAAAAGTCAGAAGATATATTAAAGATTAGATTACAAAAGCAATTTGATTTGATACAAGATGTGGCATTGGCTAGTTTGGATATTGATGTCATTATGAAGTTGGTTAGCCTGGTAAATGAATATTCTTTTTTTTTGGTTTCAGAGGAGAATTTTACAAGCAGGTGTGTGGTTTGCCTATGGGGGCATCCCTCTCTACTTTGTTGGCAACTCTTTTCATGAATTCTATTGGCACGTCCGCTATACACAGTTTTAGGCTCTCTCCTTGTTTCTGGGGCAGATTCATGGACGATGTGGTTTGCATTTGGAAACACGGTTTAGATTCCTTAGACCTTTTCCGTAAACATTTAGATACTTTTGAACAAACTATAAAATTTGCAATGGAATTTGAAGAAAATGAAAAACTACCTTTTTTGATATCTTGTTAATTAAAAGTGATTTTCATTTACAGTTCTCAATATACAGAAGGCCTGCGCAAAATGATAAGATATTTTGATTTTCATTCGTGTCACCTGTATCGATGAAACGAGGGGTTTTGATTTCACTGAGGGATAGTACTTTCAGATTTTGTTCCCGGCAATTTATGGATTCTGAATTATTTTTTTTGTAGATATTTCATTTTGTGATAGTTACCCAATTAAATTTATTGATAAATAATAGAAAATAGGCATATTAAATATAATAAAAGGGTTATTGGAGTTTCGCAGTCTTCAGAATTAAATAAGTCTAAAATATTCAGTTCTCTGCCCTATGTACCTGTTTTGGGAGAGATCCCTAAACGAATTTTGCGTAAACATAACATTGATACATGATTCCAATCGGTGAGACCAATAAGTAGTTTACTTAATTCTGAGAAGGATTTAACCTAGGAAAATTTAAATAGTGGGGTGTATAAAATTCTTTGTTCTTGTAAGAGGGTTTATATTGGTAAAACTCAGTAGTAAGAGAGGTACTATTCCAGGGGGGACTCCTTATATAGAAGACAACTGGACTCGATCCAGAACAAGACCTCTGTAATCCGAACCTAGATCTAAAAATAACATATGATGATAAATTACAAGAGAAAGGAATATGACCTACTTTAGAGAGAGTGTTAGAATTCAAGTTAGAGATTACAGATTATTTCTTCAAGACTTAGACATGAGATTCTTACGAGCATATAGAATTGAAAATAATTTTTTAAAAAGAGAAAGGGTTGAAATATTGATTGCTTATCAACTAGGGGTAAATCTCAGGGAATGATAACTCCATTAAGAAATACATATTTTTTTTAGGGATTTTTTGAGAAAAAAGGGGAAGGACTACCCCCACGCACATGATATAAATGTAAGAAAGAAGTTATCAAAACACCCACAGACCCCATCTACTGAGAATTGGATAGGCGAATAGATTAAACGTTCGATTTCGAAACTTTTTTCTTACCAATATCAACTACGGTAATTTATAATGTTGTCATTTTAAAGTTTCTCCAGACCTAGATAAACAAATTATCGTAATTACAAGTAAAAATTCTAATTGACCTACTTCTAGCGATCTTGAAAAAAGGGTTATGTCACGAAAATTAAATTTTTGAAGATGTGTCTACAGGCGATAATATGACCTGGAAAAGTATTTTGAAGTACATGCCTCCACTTTTCCCCCACTATTGTTAATGTTTCCTTTTTAAGCAATATAAATATAAGTGATATCTCGTAATAGCTAGGGACTGCTAAAAATGTACTAAGGTTATTTCTGTTGTTTCCCAAGGGGCTGCCCTAGCTTTAGTCCAAAATGTAAGGAAATAGCTAAATTGCACGCACACATTCGCAATATTAGTGATTACAGATATTCCCCATGTATGTCTTTTCGACAAGAAATTAAGGTTATTTTTGTTGTATTTCAAGGGCTTGTCCTAGCTTTAGTCCAAAATGTAAGCAAATAACTAAATTTCACACACACATTTGCAATATTAGTGACTACCGATAATCCCCACGTATATTTTGTCGGAAAGAAATTAAGGTTATTTCTGTTGTTTCTCAAGGGCTTGCCCTAGCTTTAGTCCAAAATGCAGGGAAATAACTAAATTGCAGACACACATTCGCAATATTAGTGATTACATATATTTCCCATGTATGTTTTTCGGCAAGAAATTAAGGTTATTTCTGTTGTTTACCAAGGGGTTGCCCTAGCTTTAGTCCAAATGTAAGAAAATAGCTGAATTGCACACACACAGTTGCAATATTAGTGATTGCAAATATTCTCATGAAGGTCTTATGGGCAAGAAACTAAGACAATCTCTCTTGTTGCCCAAGGTGTTGCCCTAGCTTTAGTCCAAAATGCAGATTTTGTTAATACTATTTGATTTTTTAATAAAGTTGGGTTTTAGTTTTCAGAAATAAGAACATTCACGTTTAAAACACATCTGATTTTATTAATAATATTTGATTTTTTAATAAAGGTGGGTTTTAGTTTTCTGAAATAAGAACATCCACGATTAAAACACATCTGATTTTATTAATAATATTTGATTTTTTAAGAAAGTTGGGTTTTAGTTTTCAGAAATATGAACATCCACATTTAAAATACATCTGATGTTATTAATAATATATGATTTGTTAATAAAATTGGGTTTTAGTTTTCGGAAATAGGAGCATCCAAGTTTAAAATACATCTGATTTTATGAATAATATTTTATTTTTTTAATAGAGTTCAGCTTTAGTTCTCAGGAACGAGAAAATCAACGTTTGAAATACATCTTATTTTATTAATATTATTTGATTTTTTAATAAAGTAAGGTTTTAGTTTTCAGAAACAAGAACATCAACGTTTAAAATACATCTGATTATATTAATAATATTTGGTTTTTTAATACAGTCGGGTTTTTGTTTTCAAAAATAGGAACAACCACGTTTAAAATAGATCTGATTTTATTAATAATATTTGATTTTTTAATAAAGTTGGATATTAGTTTTCAGAACCAAGAACATCCACATTTAAAATGCATCTGATTTTATCAGTTATATTTAATTTTTTAATAAAGTTGGGATTTAGTTTTCGAAAATAGGAACATCAACGTTTAAAATATATCTGATTTATTAAAAATATTTGATTTTTCAATAAAGTAGGGTTTTAGTTCTCAGAAACAAGAACATACATGTTTAAATAACATCTGATTTCTTCAATAATATTTAATTTTTTAAATAAAGTTGGATTTTAGTTTTCAGAGATAGGAACATCCACGTTTAAAATACATCTGATTTTATTCATAATATCTAATTTTTTAATAAAGTTGGGTTTTAGTTTTTAGAAATAGAAACATCCACGTTTAACATATATCTCATTTTATAAATAATATTTAATTTTTTAATAAAGTTGGGTTTTAGTTTTCAGAAACAAGAACATACATGTTTAAATAACATCTGATTTCTTTAATAATACTAAATTTTTTTAATAAAGTGGGATTTTAGTTTTCAGAGAAAGGAACATCCACGTTAAAAATACATCTGATTTTATTCATAATATCTAATTTTTTAATAAAGTTGGGTTTTAGTTTTCAGAAATAGAAACATCCACGTTTAATATACATCTCATTTTATAAATAATATTTAATTTTTTAATAAAGTTGGGTTTTAGTTTTTGGAAATAGAGACATTCACTTTTAAAATGCATCTGATCTAATTAATGATTAATTAAAGAAACTTTTTCCAGAAAATAAGTTTTTCAAAAAAAAGTAAAGAACTCTATTAAACAAAAAATGAGCAAAAATAAAATAAATAATCTACCAAGCGTTAATTTACTATACATCAGCATCGATAAATAAATGAAACCCAAAACAAACAGAAATTACAATAAATAACTGATTCAAACTCAAAACGAGCAGAAATTAACATAAGTTGGGTTCTAAACCCCTTTGCCTCCCCAACGCCAGAACATAATTTGCAATTTACTGAAAAATATAAATGTTTTTACTTTTATAACTTTAATAAATCAAATAATATTATCCTTTTGATTACTAAATATCAGTATATGTATAATAAACTGACAATGCACATTCATTTGTAGTTTTTTCCGTAAGGTGCAAATTATGTTCTGACCTTGGGAAGACATAAGGGTTTTGAGCCCAACTTATGTTAATTTCTACTCGTTTTGAGTTTGACTCGGTTATTTATTGTATTTTCTGTTCGTTTTGGGTTTCATTTATTTATCGATGCTGGTTTGTGGTAGTTTCACGTTTGGTAGATTATTTCATTTTATTTTTGCTCATTTTTTGTTTAATGGAGTTCTTTACGTTTCTTTGAAAAATTTATTTTGTGGAAAAAGTTTTTTCATTTAATTTCTGTTCGTTTTATATTGACATAGTCTTTTCAGGGAAAAAGAAAATAATAATTCAAATATTTTCGTTTTTTAAGAATTTATAATTTAGCCTGCTATTTGTATGCTGGAGAAAAATTTTCAGCAATTTTTAACAACATACACCCTTTTAAAAATCTGATTTGGTTGATTTGGCTATTTTGATTTGGTTAAATTGTAAGAGCAGAAGTAGCCCCAAAGCTTTGAAAATAATACCCTCAGTCGTTCTTGGGATACTTCTGAGATGTTTTTTTTGGATTAGCATTGACATTGTGTATTTTAATTTAATCTGAAGGCAACATTTAGTTTTTTAACATAATGAGCAAATGAGAGGGTGGGCGTAGGAGGGGGATCAGCTGCCCTCCAATCACTTTCGACTATTAAAAAGGGCATCAGCCCTTTCTATTTTCAATCGAATGAGCCCCTTTCGAAGTTCCTACGAAAACTCCTTCAATGTTAAGGTGCCCTGATCTAAACAACAACAACAACAATAAACAAATAATACATCACACCCACATCGATCTTTACGATAAAAATGTCAAGCAATCAACCACTTTTGACTATTAAAAAGGGCACTAAGCCTTTCGATTTCCAATCAAATGAGCCCTTTTTAGTGAGCCCTAATTTTAAGCAATACTTTTCAAAAGACATTATTCTATCATTTCCTTCATAGGGCTGTCATGTCATCCCTAGGCTAGGTTATATTAAGTTAGCTGCTTTTAAGTTAGATTCATTTAGAGGTTACCATGGAATACCCGGGTACCTGCAGTCCACTTAAAATCATCACTTTTTTCTAAACAGCTTCATTTACATTTAAAAAGTATAGATACTGACGCATTTTCACTACCAGTTCTGATGCCCTCTTTTCACCTCTTGTTATTAATAAAATTACATATATTTTAAACGTGGATGTTCATATTTCCGAAAACTAAATCCCAACTTTAATAAAAAAAACTAAATATTATTAATAAAATCAGATGTATTTTAAACGTGGATTTTCCTATTTCTGACAACTAAAACCCAACTTTTTACAAAAATCAAATATTATTAATAAAATAAGATGTATTTTAAACGTGGATGTTCTTGTTTCTGAAAACTAAAACCCAACTTTATTAAAAATGAAATACTATTAGTAAAATCATATTTATTTTAAACGTGAATGTGGGTCGGTCGAAAACATGATCAGCCGCTTTGTGGCATGTTTGAAACAAGTTTTTGTGTGGCATGGCCACATAGAAACAAAAATGAATTCTTGTCGAAAAGGGGCATGTTTAAGAGCTGACGTCACAAGACTTGTTTTGTTTCTTAAGCTAATACGAAGGTGATGATATGCCGATTCTAAACCAAACACAACTCTATTGAAATGTGGCATGTATAGGCATCACGTCAAAAAACTGGTTTTTATCACAAAACTTGAATGTCTCTTGTTTTGGCTTTTGCCAAGGATACAAAGACATATCGATCGTATATATGGGTCAGCTAATTACGAGTTATGGAGTTTGTACTTTGAATAGAAGATGGTATATGAGAAGCAAATCTCTTATTCTCTTAACCCAAATCTCTTAACCCAAAAAATATATCAAACAGTTCGTGGTAACGAACTGTAAGTAAGGAGCGACCCGGCTCAATTATAACCGAAACTCTAAAAAACGGATTTTTGATACCAATAGATACATCAAAAGAATCCATTTTTAATTCTGATTTCAAGTATATAAGTTTCATCAAGTTTAGTTTTACCCATCAAAAGTTAAGCGTCTGAGAAAATTTGGCTGATTTTTGAAAAAAGGGAGAAAGACCCCCTAAAAGCTATAGAAGCTTAATAAAAATCACAACATCATATTCAGCGTATCAGAAACCCTACTGTAGAGGTTTCAAGCACCTATCTACAAAAATGTGGAATTTTGCATTTTTTGCCAGAAGAAAGATCACGGGTGCGTGTTTATTTTTTTCCCCAGGGGTAATCGTATCGACCCATTGGTCCTAGAATGTCATGGGAGGGTTCATTGGAACAGAAGTTAAAAGTTCTAGCAACCTCTTAAGTGACAAAAAAATGGAGGGCAACTAGGCCCCCTCCCAGGCTCATTTTTTCCCAAAGTCACATGATCAAAATTTTGAGATAGCCATTTTGTTCAGCATGGTCAAAAATATGATAACTATGTCGTTTAGGATGACTTAATCCCCATGAATCCCTGGGGAGAGGGCTGAAAGTTTTTAAATTTACCAAATTTTAACATATTGTTTTGTTTTTTGGTATGTATACAGACGTTTTCTGGGGGTTTTTTTGTGGTAGGGGGGACGGGGGGGGGTCGGGGGTTATATGGGAGGATCTTTCCATGCAGTAAGTGTACATTGGGGAAGGTACATTGCTATGTGGGGGGCGCCGCATTTCCAAGCATTATTAAAGAAAAAGATCAGAAATTATATTTAAAAAAAAACAAGTTTTTCCCCTAGTCAATACCTCGCTCTTCAAGGCAAAGAATTTTAGTACTTTCATAAGAGCTTTTTATTCTAATTAACGGCCTTTGAGATTAAGGAGTCATTTTTAAATAATTTGAAAAAAATTTGAACTTTAGCTTAAAGAGCAAGGTATTGACCAGGGGGCAAACCCCCTAATATAATTATTAAAAATCAATGAATACAGAAGTTCGTTACGTAAGTTAATTCGTAAGTTACATATATTTATTACTAATCAAAACTTTCGTAAATAAAATCAAACAAGTTTTGAAAAAGCCATTTAATAAAAAAAAGTAAAATTAATATGCAATTTTTTTTTATTATTCATGTACGGTGAGCCAAAATCAAAACCTACATTAATTCAACAAGATTCAAAAATAAAATAAAAAAAACAAGTTTTTTTAACTGAAAGTAAGGAACGATGTTAAACCTTAAAACGAACAGAAATTATTCCGTATATGAAAGGGGCTGTGCCCTCCTCAACGCCTCGCTTTTTACGCTAAAGTTTGACTTTCTCACAACTTTATTTTTTTTAAACAATAACGGACTTTAGCGTAAAGAGCGAGGCGTTGAGGAGGGCACAGCCCCTTTCATATACGGAGTAATTTCTGTTCATTTTAAGTTTTAACGTCGTTCCTTACTTTCAGTAAAAAAAAAACTTGTTTTTTTTAAATTTAATTTTAGTAAATTGCAAAGTATGTTTTGGCCTTTGGAATGCATAGGGGTTTTGACAGTGCCGTAATTTCTTCAAAATCCTGGGAAGGGGGGGTGGTGGTGATAAAGCTGGAGCCAAGTTATCCAAATTAAGTGAAAATGACAGTGAATATTTTTTTTTTGGGGGGGGGGAGTGCAACGGAAACGAAAAAAGAAAAAATGCCAAATTGAAATGTACTCCCTTATGATATCTGGGAATACTTCTGGTGTACGCTGTTGCTATGAAAGTAAAGAGTAACATTTAACCCCAAAACGAGCAGAATTTATTCCACATAAAAAAGGACTATCCTTTCCTCATCAAAACCTGTGCCTCATGGTTTCAAAAGCTTCAGAGGGTGCTCATTAGATCAGAAATTGAGAGTTCAAGTACCTTTTTTTCATAGGTCGAAAGTGATTGTAGACCAATGAGCTGTGGCAGGGAGTGGAGGTAATTTCATGACGGGAAGAACCTTCTACGGTTGATTTTACTGCAAGCGGATATAATTTTATCATGCAGGGAGAGAATTTACCATCATTATTTGAAAAACTTTCAGAAATTAAATTTAAAAATAGTTTTTTTCAACTGAAAGCAAGGAGCGACGTTATAACTCAATACGAACATATACGTATTAGTCTTATATAGTCTTATATAGAACTCGTATTAGTCTTATATAGAGGGAGTTTTCCCAGGGGCTTCGTTTGATGGGGCCTGGTGGAGGCAGTTTTCCCCTCTCTCAGTAATGTGGAGAAGAAAATTATTATATATCCGATTCCCGTTGACGTTTTTCAGGATACTTGAATTATGCAGGCTTATCTTAGTTTTGACAAGATTTTTTGCAGAATCTACATTTCTGCTGGGGTGAGGGGCAGACTGAGGTCGAGGGAGAGCTTTGGTTCTGAAGAGGTAGTTCCCCTCCATGCCAAACATCAAATTACGCCCCTGGGTTTTGAGCCCTACTCATGTTAATTTCTGCTCGTTTTGACTCTGACTCGGTTATTTATTTAATTTCTGTTCGTTTTGGGTTTCATTTATTTAATGAGGATGATTGGTAATAGTTTTATGCTTGACAGGTCATTTTAATATATTTCACTCATTCTCAGTTTAACGGAGTTCATTTCTAGTTTTTTGAGTTTGAATTGAAGTTATCAAGTATTTTGCAATAGGTTGCATAGGTTGAATCAAGACGCTGGGTAATTGTAAACAGAGAAAAGCCAAGACAGATAGTCCAAGTAATTGAGAGGCCTTCTTTTGAAAGATTATTTAGTGGGAAAATTTTTTTTATTTAATGTCAATGAAGACCGAACACAAATTAATTTTAAAGACTTTTTCCAATAAACAAATTTTTCAAAGAAAAGTAAAGAGCTCAATTGGTCCAAACATTGGTATAAGTAAATCAAAATAATTTATATGTTTTGGTTATAACTCCTTGCTTTTACCTCGCTTGCTTAATATTGGTTCACCCGGTTCTCGGAGTTTACCCCCCCCTCCTCCCAGTATTTACCACCCTAAAAAATACCCCCTCAAAAAAATAGTTCTACCCCCTCCACGGAAGATATACCCCTGGAAAATACTTCACCAGAAAATATCCCTAAGAAAATACCCCCCTCCCGAAAATACCCCCAGTGGGAAATAAGACTTTCCAAATTTGATATTTTTATTTTGGTTTTGTTTTTTTATTTTACATTGCGGAAAGCAATTTTGTTTATTGTGTATTATAGTCCAACTCATTCAAATTAACGCTTTGTAAAACTCGAAAACAAATTTGTTTCTTAGTTCGTTTCTTTCAACTTAGCCTGAGACAAGACAAAGACAAGTGAAATAATAGTTACTTTATTTAGTGGCTTATAATACAAAATAAAAAAAATTTCTTCCCCACTTGGAAAAAAAAAAACAAAATTAATATAAAATTCCAAAATTTTGAAAGAATTATTTTTCCACAGAGGGGGGGGGGGTCTTTTTCCGCTGGTCACTTACGGGGAGGGGGTGTTTTCTGTGGGGGGGATTTTCTGAGGGATATTTTTCTCCGGGGGATGGGGGTATTTTCCAGGGGGGGGGGTAAATTTAGCGGACAGCTTCGAATGTCCAGACGCATTTATGCAAGTACCAAAATTTCTTCCTCCCACGGAAAATAAAAAACAAAAGTCATAAAATTCCCAAATTTTGAAAGACTTATTTTTCCACAGAGGGGGGGGGGTTCTTTTTCCACGGGTTACTTACGGGGAGGGGGTGTTTTCTGTGGGGGGTATTTTTCACCGGGGGATGGGGGTATTTTCCAAGGGGGTAAATTTAGCGGACAGCTTCGAATGTCCAGACGTATTTGTGGCATATTTTGCTAGCTCAATAGAAATGTGCCTTTAGGATTAGGGAATTATTTCACCTGTCTCTAAATATATAAATAAAAAAATAATCTTTTTTAATTTAGAATAAGGAACGACGTTAAAACTTAAAACGAACAGAAATTATTCTGTATATGAAAGGGGCTGTCCCCTCCTCAATGCCTCGCTCTTTGCACTAAAGTTGTTTATTGTTTAAAACAATAACTGTAAGACCTGTTTCGAAAATTATGCGAACATTAGTGCAAGTCATTTGGGCCAGAGTTATCTTAATAGATAACTCTGTTCCCATGAGTTTCCGAACTTCTGGCATCGATTATCTTATTGCCTCTAGGGTGTTTCAACGTTTTCTTTGATAGATAAAGACTGAGACAATATTCTTTTGAAATCTAGAACTAAAACGAGCAACATATCTTATAAGCGTGTCAAATTTTGTGTATACCTCATAAATTGGAATATTAGAAGTTGGAAGTTATTGTAATTAATTTTTTAATATTAAATTATTTTAGAAAAAAAATTGTGATTTTTTTTTTTAATGGAGGGGAGGGGCGGTGGGTAAAGCAGATCATATGCTTTTTTTGAGACAACTCATTCCCATATTCTGAAAGGTGATTTGGACTTGTTTTTTTTAAAACTGCGTAGGTCTATTGTGATGCTTAGATTTTGGTTGAAGCTCATGAGGTGTAATGAAAACAGACTAGTAAGAGCTGCTTATTATCAGATGTTGAGGTATAGTTCAAAAGCTTCGAGGCCATCCCAAATTAGCCCTGTCCGCAAAATAAACCGGCAAAATCTTTAGCTTTGCTTGCGTTGAAGTTTTTCTTTCAATTCAGATTTCCAAACAAAACATTTGTCTACTGGTCCACTTTGATCCAAAGGTTGTAGCATTATTTGTTTGCTTCGATAAAAGTTGATAGAAGTAAAAAATCATAGATCATGATATCAGAAACTGTAAACCAGATACTATTAAAATTTTTAGGAATTACTATCAGCATATGTATATTAACATGACAAACCGCATTCACTTGTATTTCCTTTCTAACAGTTAGTGGTAGCAAACTGGCTCAATAGTAACCAAAACTCTAAAAAACAGAATTTTGATGCCGATTGATGTCTCAAATAAGTCAAATTTTTAGGCTGATTTAAAATATAATAGTTTATATCGATTTTATTATTATCCATTAAAAGTTATGTGCCTAAGAAAATTTGACTTATTTAAGAAAAGAGAGGAAAATATCCTGAAAAGTAAAAGAACTTTAATGAAACTTACACCTTGGTATTTTGCTTATCAGAGAACCCTACTGTAGAAATTTCGAGCTCTTATATTCAAAAATGTGGACGTTTGTATTTTTTGTCAAACAGTTCGTGGTAACGAACTGTAAGTAAGGAGCGACCCGGCTCAATGGTAACCGAAACTCTAGAAAACGTTATTTTGATACAAATAGATACATCAAAAGAATTGTATTTTAATGCTGAATTCAAATATATAAATTTTATCAAGTTTAATCCTTTTCAACAAAAGTTAGGATCCGGAGAAAATGTTACGGATGTTTAAAAAAGGGGGAAAGACACCCTAAAAGTCATATAAACTTCATGAAAATCACACCATCATATTCTGCGTATCAAAGATCCCTACTGTAGAGGTTTCAAGCTCCCATCTACAAAAATGTGGAATTTTTCATTTTTTC